>NW_027556180.1:115769098-115861598 GCF_003287225.1 Phascolarctos cinereus | reverse complement strand
AATATGTAATAAGGGACAGTATTAGGATATGTTAGTCCTTTTTTTCCTCCTTCTTCTGTGTGCAAAGATACAAATCTCTTTAAAAATGCGTTTCTAGAAAGTATGACTTTAGACAAATATTAACAAACTAAACCTTAAGATTTCACTTTTTAAATTTTTTCTCTACCTGTTACAAAGTGCATATGCTCAAAAACTATAAGTTGCACCCTTTTCGTTCTGACTGAGGAACATTCCTGATTAATTTTAAAGAGATAGCAAGGTTTATTTTTTTAGATTAAGGATCTAGAGAAATGTTCATGCAATTGGTCACTTTCAGGATTAAAAAATTCAGTATTTTAAGTAACTTTTTGAAACATAAAACTATATCGTGATAAAAAGCATTCTAACTTTACATAAAGCATAATTCAGTGTTTATCTTCATTCACAGTAACTTCACCCCATGAAAGCTCTTGATTAAGTTATCCTGACAGAAACAATTTTGATGCCTGTGAACAAACTGACCACTAAGCATTTGACAGTACTTTTTATTAATTGGATAAATGAATTGTGAGATGTGTGATTGCATGATGATGCACTCATTTAGCTGTTGCTTTTTTCTTTTACTAATCTCTGTCATATTGGATTTATAAATGGAACTGAGTGACCTTTGAAACCATGATGGAAATGAAGAGATAAACACAACTTGAAAGGACAAACCAATTAATATCAATGTGTTTGTTACACATACAGAAGGAATTTTAATCCTTCCCTATCATTGTAAACCTTGAGGGTGTTTTTGTTAAGCAAAAGAAAACACATGTTTTATTAGGTAGATACAGGTTTTTAAAAATTATTGTTTCTAAAAATTCATCCATCTGCATACCACCACATGCAATATTATACTAATTAATTTGTTTGCTTCAGTGTAGAGGTCTGGGAACTTCAAAATAGATTTGAAAATGACCCTTTACAATACAATCTAGCCATATACTCTTATACCCAAAATAATACTATGAATTTCCATAAATAAACCTAATCTTTACTACCAAAAGCTTTGATAAATTAGCTCATTATTTAATTTACCAAACTCATAACTGATTTTCATTTTATGCTTAAAAACCTCTTGATTTCCGAATTTATAAATGAAGCATTTTAAATATATTGAAATATTTAAAAAAATAATTTATTGTCCTGAAATCAATACAAGTAATTGGAGAGTTCTTTTAACGTAATTTTCATTGTCTCTTTTTGTTTACTTCTTATATTTTCACTTCCTCTGACTTCCTGTATCCCAATTTCCTTTCTTTTATAGAAAAAATATTCTGCTGTTATGAGGATTTTAGACCTATCATATATTTCATTAAAGGCTTAATTACAAAATATAATCAATTTAATATAAAGGTTTCAAAATATCACCATTGATGCACAACAAGGAGTGGGAGAAGAAATACATGCTTGACATTTTAAAACACTAGCATTGGAAGGCTTTCACTACTAATTGATATTTGAAAGAGTTCCCTGGAAAAGTGAACTCAGACATGTTTAGAAGTGCCTTGGCAGTTTTCCAGAACATTTACTGCAAAGCACAACTAGGCAGTTTCTGAGTTACATTCACTGAGAAAGATATGGCCTGGTCATCCAGAGGTGGGGAACCTGCAGCCTTGAGGCCACACGTGACCTTCTAGGTCCTTGGGTGTGGCCTTTTGATTTCATCCAAGTTTTACATAACCATTTTTTTTAAATTAAGGATATTTGTTCTGTGAAGTTTGAATTTAGTCTAAGGGCTGTACTTGAGGACCTAGAGGGCCACATGTGGCCTCAAAGGCACAGGTTCGTCACCCCTGGACCTGTTTTGATTCCCTAGCTGAACACTTGCATACTATGATAATAATGCAGACAAACTCAAGTCAATAATGATTTATTAAGCACCTACTATGTGCCAAGCATTATGCGAGGTGCTAGGAAAACAAAGGCCAAAGGAACCTCAAGAACTTTTTTTTTTTACTGGAAGGAATTTTTTTTCCTTGTTGGAAGAACTTGGAGGGGAGGAAACTCTCACTAATATCTAGAAAAGGTTACTGTACTCTGCAAACAGAAGAATGATGTTTTACAGAGAACTATGATTGATTTTATAGTATGAATACTTTCCACCATACCCCAAAATAGATATATTCCATCTCCTTTATTGTTAGCAGACAATTTCATGAATTGCTGTAGCCAAAATATATTCATCATTGCTGATCAGTTTTCAGGTTTTGGATCTCTCTGAACTTAGGTGCACTGTACATGTGCCTAGATGCCTGTTCCTGGGTGCATATTGGAAGATTTCTGTGTGGTAGGATGAGTCAGAATTTACATTCCATTTGACATAGCAGAATGTGAATGAACTTGAAAATATCTCTTATTTTCCAAATTATGTATTTTATAAAGTTTTTACTGCTGACTTGTAAACCTCAGTTCCTTGGGAGCTAATAACTTAAATACATACACATACATTTAAACATTTTTGTTTGTTTTTTCAATGGTACAGCTTTCATTATACATGATTTGTTCATTTTTAGGCTGCTAAGTTAAAAGTAAAATTTTTCTCTTTTATAAAGTGTCCACATTGAAATCCTTCTCAGTAACTGAGATATTAATGGAAATGATATACATCCTATTTTAGGGGGAAAAAAGTGTAGACCAAATGATGGCAAGTAACATTGACTAAAAGCAATTACTTTAAAAGGATATTGCTAAGTATCTGAGGAAAAAATGATTCCTTTGACTAGTTGTTTGTCAGGTTCTGTGTGGTTTTATTGATTGCTCTTGAATATATAGCCCCTGTGATTGAAAATGTTGCTGGTAATGTCCTTTTCTTTACAGTATTATAAGCATTTTCCATGAATGATAAGATAACATTTACACCAAAGACCAATTCACATTAGAAGTTTAAATTAGCCTCAAACTGGCTAATGATGTTAAATCTATAGCACTCAAAATGTATGAAAATAATCTTCAGATTAAGGGATATATCCTTCATTTTAGAGAAATATATTTTGCTCTTCTGAATTTTTTTTGGTAATTTTGCATGTGATTCTCTTGATCTCCCATTATATCCAATAAATAGTCATAACTAGTCATAATTTTGCCATTCATTAGTGTCTTTCAATCATTTTCTTTTGAAATGAAAACTATAAAGTGATATTATGACATCTACCAATCCTCCATGATTTTTTTCCCCCCTTTTCCAGGTCTGGAATAATTTGTAACTTGAAAATGCTCTATTATCAACTGTTAATATGCAGGCTTTATCAAAATGCAGCCAAGAATATTTATTTTGAAATACAGATGACAAAAAAATAATAAAAATGTTCCATTGATTAATAACAAACAGGTAAAAATCATATGAGTAATAGAGAACAATCAGTGAAGTAAATATAGTTTTACAGGATCATAGACAATCTAATTTGTACACAGAAATTAATTTAGTGAAAATGGACTATCAAGCCAGATATCCTTTTATAATTTCACCTGACCTGGGTCACAAAATTTACACATGATAAACAGTTTCATGACCAAAGTACTCCTACACCTTAGTTTTGTCTACTTGTACACTGTTCCAGAATGATATATTGCCTTTTCCTTGTATTCAAAAAAAATGCTAATAATATATTGGGATATCTTGCATGCAAAGTCACTAATTTTGTGGGGATCTCTAAATAACTGTATTTTATTAAATATAAGCTCATCTATCATGGGTTATAGAGATACTTATATCTTTGATTGTCCTTGCCTTAGTCACAGAATCGCAAAATTGTTTTCAGTTTGTTCTATAGTCCTCTAACTTGTTCATACCCCTGTGAGACTTTTGAAAATATACCTATATATAGTCACTTAAAATTGTCTTTAAGGCATTTTATGTATTTTTGACTAACCCAAAAGTTCTCAGTATTTTATTCAGGTACAGGAGAATTCCAACATTGGTCTAAAAGACTAACACCAATTTGTTTCTTTTTCTTAGACTTCCATAACTTTTGTTCCTTCATGACATATCACTAAAATATTCTAATAGAATGTTTCCTACAGATGGTTAATTCAGTATTTGCTATAGAAGGAACCTTGTTTTTTAAAGAAAAAATGGTCAGTGAATTCACACAATACTCTGAGCTTTTGGTATCTTTAGTCTAATACATTTCTTAATTTGTAGACTTCTTAAAAATGCATAGAAAGAATGAGTTAACCAGATATCACATTTGCATTTATGTTGAAAAAAATTAAATTACACATAAATCATAATGCTACTGAATTAAAAATTTAGGAATATTTTATGCTATCAGACAAAATACATACTAGTAGCTAAAAAAACAGACATAGCTTTATTCAGATCACATACTACTTACTTTAATTGGCCCTTAATAAGCTTGGTTTAACTGGGATTTAAAGGAAGAACAGTGGTCATTAACATTAGCCAGATTAAGACTCTGTTAATTACCATTGAAAGATAAAGTAATATGCAAAAAGGTCTAAAATATTCCCATACTTATAAACTGAAAAGAAATGTGAAGGTTTTTTAAATGGTAGGGTATATCTTTTTATATGAAGTCTTAGATGAAGTATTTTTATATCCATATAGATAATAAGCAACTATTTTCATCCGAATTTCTACTTTAAGTTTATTATAAATAAAGCTTTCTTAACATTTTAATGTAGACCTTAGGATTAGTTTCTAAAAATCAGGCATGCAGAGTACTTTCATTTTCTAATATCTGTTACATAAATGATATTAGTTAGGGGGGAAAATACTTTATCATATACCCATTTCAAAATACTTATATATTCCTCTTTAATTTGGGGGACCTTAAAATTCTATCCCTATGAAAACCATATTTTCCTTGTTTACTCTAACTTAGCACCATATCTGATCCATAGCAAGCACTTAATAAATGCTTGTTGACATGACTTTTAATGTTTATATTTAGCCTCTCTTTAGATTAGCAATGCAGTAAAGTGGATTCAAAAACAAAATAAAACAGCCCTAGTAGCAGGAAGAACTGGGTACAAGACCAACCTCTGATATGTCCATGTGACCTTCTGGGCCCTATGAAACTCTAAGAGTATAAATTACACAACTGTTTTGGATCTTCATGAGTAGAGTTAATTTATTCATTGGCAGTTTCTTATGCCAATGAAAGCATGTCTGTCCTGAATAACTCTTTTAGTTTGTTAAATGTATCATTGGCATCCATACCAATAATCCACGTTTGTGAAAAGACTACTTAAATTTCTTACTATAAATGGCAGTCAGGAAATTTGAGTTCTGGTCTTAGTCTGTCAGCAAGTTTAGAAGGTTGCTTGTTATTAAGAACTTAATAGAGGAAAAATTTTGGTTACCTTGGGCAATTGATTTGTGATAAAAGGATTGGTTGGAACAACTGAGGTGGTTAGTCTGGGGAAGAAGACTCAAAGAGGTTATGAAAACTGTCCTTAAGTGTCAGAAGAGCTGTTCTCATGTAAAACCGAGATTATATTAGATATATTTGGCCCCAGTAGGGCAGAACCAAGAGTGGTGGGTGGAAGCTGCCAAGAAGAAAATTGAAGTTTGATGTTAGGAAAATACTTCCCAACAATTAAACCTAGTGAAGAATGGAATGGACTGTCTCAGAAGGTAGCATGTTTCACCTCACTGGAGGTTTTCAAACAAAAGCTGAATAACCATTTGCTTGACATATTGAGTGAAGATTATTTCGGGGTTTTGGTGGAACCAGATGGCCATTGAGGAACTTTACATTCTTAAAATTCTGTGGTATTACCTTTCTGAGATTCAGTATTTTTATCTGTAAAATGAGGACATTGGTTCACGTCAACTAGAGATTCTTGCAGGTTTAAGATTTCATGACAGCCTTACTTTTGAAAGCCAATGTATCAAAAATGGTTCTCTTTCTAGGAGAGAGGTGAAAAATAGTTTTTAGAAAAGAAGGTATAGTAAAATTAATTTTAAAATTATTTTATGTGAATAGTGATAAAACTGTAAAATAGATATTTCACCTAAGAAAGGTTTTTAGAGTACCTTGAAGTTATAATAAATTAAATACTTTAAGAGCTAATCCTAGATAAAACTATGGAGTAGGAAGTGATCTTATAGCCCTCCTTTGGTTTTACTTTTTCACCTTTTTGGAACATGTTTCCTCCCATTATAATGAAACCTATCATTTCTATACTGTCTTAAATTTTGCAGAAAAAAATAATTTCATTTTATTCTCATAACAGCCCTGAATTAGGTCCCATTTTGCAGATTTGGGAAATGTAGGTAGCCAGACACTTGTCCAGTATCACACAGATACTTAAGTATCTAAGGCTGGATTTGAACTCAGGTCTTTCTGAATCAAAGTCCAGTGCTCCATCCAGTGTACCACCCAGCAGTTGAATCTGTTTTATCTTAGACAGCTGTTTGTTGGCAATCAGTCTTATTCTCTGTCAAACTTCAAGTGACTCTGGTGGGATTTCAATCTATATAGAAAATTCCTAGAAAGCAGAGTCTTAGTCAAAAGTAATGAATTACCCACAGTGGAATTTCAGGTACCAAGATTAGGTAGTATACAAGTCATATTTAGATTTAGGTATTTTTCCGCAAGTTATCACATCACCATAATGATCTGCCAACTGTGCCACTTATATGTCAGACCACCTATACATTTCATTAGATCATATGTGCTTATAATTGTTCAGAAATATTCAAAAAAACAAAGTCATGCCACCTAATCAGTATACAGTGGATTGACTCTATTATAGAAATAATATGCTAGTCAGTTCATATTATTCTAGTTTTAGTGTTTTTCATGGAATGATGTAAATGAATTATTTTGTTTCTTCTTAATTTTAAAATGACAACTTCATACCATTATATTTGCTTTACAAGTTTGGAAATTTAAGTCTTAGAAGTTTGCAAAACAATTCCATTTGCATGAAAACCTCATGTATCATATAGGAAACCAAGAATTTGTTTCCTTGTTTGTTTGACCTGTGGTCTGGTTACTAAACAATGTAATTGACTGGACAACTCATAGAATATGGCAGGTCATGATATGATCTGATCAAACAAATGATAATTTTTGGAAAAAATAGAAAAGAAGAAAAAAAGAAGGCAAAAGGAAAAGAGAAAGAAAGTAAGGAGAATAAAGAGAAAGATAGAGGAGAGAGCAGAAGAGAGAGAGAGAAGGAGAGGGGACTGAAAACGGGAAATAGGTGGAATGGGTAAGAGAGGAACAATAGCTAATGAATGCGATCTAAAGAAATACTAAACTTGCAAAATGTTTTGCAAGTAATTCTGCCTACTTAGTTTGGTGCCAATAAAATTAGAAAGTTCTGTGAATATTTTGGTATTCTATTTCCTCATCTAACTTTTATCCATTCTGTTTCCTTACATATTAATGATATTGTAACCCATTGGAAAAAAAATTACTACAACAAGTAATGAGTTGCTATGCCTTAGCCTTTTTTCCCCTGTGAGTGATGCCTTCAATCACTTTTCCCCATTTAAAGACTAATAATACAATCACAAGATACCCAAGGATTTTCTTTGAAATTTGACCCTAAATTTCACTATAAAAATAAGAGAAAATCATGACAACAAAATAAATTCTAGTCTCATTGTTCCTTCCTTTTCATGTGGAAGTTTGCTAAAAGTAAAATGAAAATTTTAATTTCAAATTCTATTTGAGATTGCAACTTTAGAAAATAAAATATGATTTCATAAACATGGGAAGTACAGTTTCTTAGAATAAAGACTCTAATACTGAATTCAAAAGGTTGATATCCTTCTGGTAGCTGGGTAGTGATTACAAGGTGTGGCACTATATCTAGGAAGCAGACTTCTCAAGGCTCATTAATCCTAGATGATATGATGTGACCACTAATCTTAAAATATTTTAAATCTTTGAGAGAAGGTAATGTCACAGAATTACAAAATGCTAGAGCTATAAGGGTTTTAGAAATCTAATCAATCTTCTAACTAATCTAATCTAATCAATCATCAAGCACTTCAGTGCCTACATTGTGCTAGGTATTGTGTTAGCCATGGAGAATACAAAGACAATTCACTTATTCATTTGTCCATTCATTTACTTATTTATTTATTTACTCATTTATTTGCTTATTCATTTACTCACTCATTCTCTATTTATTTATTGAACTAAATAAAAATTGACATTCTCTTAATCACCCCACATGTTATAGTGAGAAAAAAAGAAAAAGTTTTATACAATTAACCTATTAAAGCAAAACAAATTTCCATATTGGTTATATCCTAAAAATATATGTTTTATTCTGCACCCTGAATCTATCACCTCTCTGTCAGGAGGCAGGTAACATGCTTCAGCACTGGTAATATGAAGTTACTGTTGATTATTGTGTTCTGTATTCAAAAGTCTTTTAAAATTAAAACTCAAACTTCTTGAAGGCAAGAACAATGTCCTCTTCTTTTCTATATCCCAACTCACATAGTAATGGTAACATACTGAATAGACATTGTCCTAATCAGAGATCACAGATGTATAGAACAATTCTTATGAAGGAGAAATAAAGATAAGAGAAGTGAATAACAATTAGGATAGGAACAACCTAATATTCATCATTGCCTTGAATTTGAAGTAGATCCCCCATCTATATTCACATATATATGTTTCTATCATACTGACTCCAATGACCATCCCTATAACTTTTTTATCTAAAATATCTCTGATTATAACTCCCTTGAGGGAAGAGACTATCTGCTCTTTCATATTTTTAATCTCCAGTGCCTTGTATGTAGTAAGCACTTAATAAAATTTTTTTTATTGAATTATTGATTCATTCATGTATGTTCATGGATAGGGTTAATAATTGGGCATCAACCTTAGTAAATACATACATTTGGCCTGTCTTCTTTCTTTTTCTCCCCCTCCCATTTTTGCCCTTTGCCGCAAATGTGTATGGAAACCTGAAAGAAAAAAAAAAGATAAGGAAAGGAAAGTCAAACATTACATTCTTAGCCTCATTGCTTGATTTCACTTAGACCTACTTTTAAATTCTCAATGTACTAATTTTCATGAACATTCAAGAATGTTCCCATATCCACTGACAGAACTACCCTTTTACCTTTCAAACACTAACAAATCTTTTATTATTAAAAGTTTCATCAGAAAATTAATTTCTATATGTAGCAAAAATTGCTCCTTTTCCAATGTAACTCCACCTTCTATATGTCTTTTCTCCCTCATTAGATTGCAAGCTCCTTTAAAGAGGGGACTGTCTTACTTTTGTTTCTATTTCCAAACTAGGCACAGTGATTTGCCCATGGTATATGTTTAATACTTTAACATTCATAGTAGAAAGAGTGCTGAATTGGAGGTAAGAGACATGGGTGGGTTTGATTCTAACCTCAGATGCTTGTTGGGTATGTAATCATGGGCAAGGCAGTTAACCTCTTAGTCTGTTTTGTCACCCATATTATAGGAATGATAGTACTTGAATTAACTGCCTCAAAATGTTCTGGGGAGGAAAGTGCTTTGCGCTTGAAAGAAGTGAGTTGTTGTTATATTATATTCTCTGTGATGGTGAACACTAATAGTGATAGTCAGCATTTATATAATGCTTCAAGGTTTGTAAACTTGATCCTTACAACTATCCCTGTGATGCAAATGCTAGTATTATCTCAATTTTACAGAAGAGGAAACCAAGACAAACAGAGGGTGACTCATCTGAGGTCACAGAGCTAACACATGTTTAAGGCTGAACTGGAACTCATGTCATCCTGATTCCAGGTCAGGTCCTCTATCCACTGCAGCCTTTAGCTGCTAATTGATCAACACTTTCTGTCTAATCCTCCAAAAATTCTTAGGCTATTACAAATTCAAAATTTAGTCTTCTGTCATCTCAGTTTCTTTAACCTTCTGCACTGATTTTGCAATGATTTAGAATACTGAGATTAACAAGGGTGAATAGATAGGCAGACCTTGGATTAATGTGAATAGCACTTTGATAAACTATATAACAGTTCACTAGACTGGGAATAAGGACAGCTAGTTATGGTTCTGCTGTAAACTGCCTTTGTGACCTTGGGCAAGTGACTGAGTGTTCCTTCCTGGGCTTCATTATCCTTATCTGTAAAAAATGAAGACACTCAGCCAGCTCTGTAAGTCTATGATTCTAGGGTGATTAGTGTAAGAAATGTTGACTTCTAAAAATTATATTTAAAAATCTATTTTAAGGTCTGTCTTTAAAAGCCTGAAAGCACCTTAGTCATGGCAATTGAATCACACAGATAAATGGGATTTTTCTATGTCCAGAACAAGGTATAAAATCAGTGTTTTTGATCAATAATAGAATTTAGTGTTGGAAGGGACCTTAAAAGTCCCTAGAGGTTGTGTGAATTGTCCAAGGTCATAGAAATAGAAAATGAAAGAATCAGGACTCAAAATCTGTGTCTAGTGACTTCTCTCCCACTGCTGTTAGCATTATATCATAATACCTTCCTATAATTCACAAAACTAAATAAAATTTAAAAATGGAAATATAATCAAAAGTCTTACCTTTATTAATTCCTTTTCTTTTTGTTCTGCCTAATACTTCATCATTAATTTTTAAACACCTGCTTTTTTATGCATCACTCCTCAAGTGATCTCACCTACAGTAACATTTATCTTCTATATTTGAGTTGTTCTATGCAGTATGTTCTTTGGAGTTATACTATAAACTCTTTGTGGCAGGGACCTTGTATTTTTATATGCTCTATAAAGCACCATGCATACCTAGGGCATTTTATGAATAATAATAAAAAAAGAAGCAAGAAAGCTTCCATCAGCAGGGTTTTACTTTGCATGTGAATGTAGGGATGAATTCATGCTATTATACATATTTCTGTTGAAAAAAAACCATCTCACTAATTTACCTAAATTATAAATTTTAAATATGGTGAAAACATGCTATACTAACCCAGAAAATCCACTCTGACTGCACAGAAGTAAATGGAGCAATGCTATTTGCTTGCTTTTTGCCCATTTCAAAAATTGCCAAGCCTGGCATGTGGTTCATAAAATCAAACATTTCCTAACACAGCTGTGCATGAGGAAATGAAATACTGCAGGTATAAGAAACCACCTGTTTGCCTGTACAGGAGTTACAAAATGATTAACAGCAGATTTTATACCTATCCTTTTGCTAAGGTCTGTTGTGCTTTGGGTACATAGGCCATTAGAACTTCCATTCCTCAATCATGAGTTTTGCATGGGAATTGAAAGAATAACCCTCTAGATGATTCACTGATAAAAGCAACTGGTTTTTCTATTCAGCGTACAAAACGACATTGAACAAAACTGCCAAAGACATCCTTGAAACCAATTCAGTTTTAAGAGCCCAAATTATAACCCACCAAAAAAGTCTTATTTGCTTTAAATGCTCTCTTCTCTCTTTTAAGTCTGACTTACAAAACTCTCATGGATTTCACAGTATTCTCCCCTGATGAAGAGAAAGCCTAAAATATGCCATAAATCAGACCGAGCTACCAGAGAAATTCAAATTGCTGTAAGCACAAGTGCCAAGGGAGCTCTTACTACACTCTCTGAACCATAATGCAACATTCTGAATGAGATCATTGCATCATAATCTCATTCTGACTGTGATTTGACTTGTGTGCAGGGGGTTCAGATGTAAGAGGGAGAGGAAAGAGATTGTCAATTTAGTACCTTTTTTTCACTTTTGTATTAAACAAATTATTCAAAAAATGCACTAGCCTACATAAAATATTTTAAAACTGGAAGCCTTTTCAAAAGTTTTCTTGGACCTCAAAGTTGTCGAGTATCTTTTATATGAACAGTCCTAGAGTCAGACAGACCATTTACTTTGAAATCTTCCCTCAGCTTTACATTTTGGACAGCCATTAACAATATTCATTACCTCTTTTTTTCTCTTTAAACTTTCTCAAATCGTTGGAATGATTGTGGTCTCTATGTTTAAAGAAGTAATCTGGGGCAGTGGGGAGAGGGGAAATGATGAAATGGGAGAGTGAACCATTTTGATATTTGGTGCAATAGTCAAATCCATTTCTACAACATTGAACATCTTGCTGTTTCATATGACAGAAGAAAATTATCAGTGGGCTGTGCACATTTAAGATTCAGGTCAGTCTGGATAATAGAAGTTGAGTTTCTGTAGGGAATGCTTTTAAGAAAAAAGCTGAACATTTCATTATTTCATACTTACAAAAATGTATGTCTTGTACACAATAGGTGCTTAAGATTCGTTGACTAAATAGAAGAGAAAATGCAAAGCAGCTTTTTGTCATTATAACTGGAAAATCATGGTAAAAAGAATATAGTCCTTACTTAGTCGTGATTGTGTATTTACATTTTATGACATATTGTCCACTTGCTTTGGAAGATTCCATAACAGTGAATTGTGAATCAGGGTGTTAACTGTGGGATGACTTCTCACTCCAACTAGTTATGTTGTAAAGTACAGACTACAACATTACCTGCCCATGCTCTATCTTCCCCTTGCTTAATTTTTACTTTCTGCTTTTCTCTTACTAGAAAATGTACATACTTACTTGAATGTATGTAATATTACATGACATACAACCCTAACTAATGTTAACTTATTTCTCATATCATGATGGGTGAACAAGTTTTTGTTTTTGTGGCCAAAATGAATGTTACTCTATTATACTTTCCAATTTCAGGAAGACTTCAGTTTAAAGAATATCTTGCTTTCTTGAAAAACATGTTGACATTATTCCAGTTCTTCACCTTTTTAGTCAGAATAAAAGCAGCATGCTTCTTTATTTGCAATCAATGCACAGCAATTAGAAAACCATTAATGTGATGGCATTTGACATTAAACAGACATGACTATACAGAGCAGAAGACGATGGCATTTTAAAAGTTGTACTTTGGCATCAGCCCCTTTCCCTGCAGAATTAGTCCATTCAAAATAAGGGTTTCAGATGAATTTTGTAAGTAATTACATACCCATTATTATTAAGTATTTAGTGTTAAATTATTTAGTATTTTTAGTCGTGCTTTTTTTGTTTGTTTTTTATAAAAGTATTTTACTAAAAGTAACATGCGGGGCAGCTAGTTGGCACAGTGGATAGAGAAATGGCAGATAGATTCATCTTCCTAGGTTCAAATCTGGCCTTAAACAGTTATTAGCTGTGTGATCCTGGGTAAGTCACTTAATGCTTTTTTTTGTCTCAGTTTCCTTATCTGTAAAAAGAGCTGGAGAAGACAATAGCAAATTGCTCCATATCTTTGCCACGAAAACCCCAAATGACATCATGAAGAGTCTAAAGCAGCAACGTTTTAGTAGAAAGGAAAAAGGGGGAAAGAACTACTTTTTGGGGGGGAGAAGTTGGTTTTTAGGGTTATTCACACAGTTAAAATTTCCCAAAGGCAAGGAATAGTTTTGTCTTTGTTTGTTTGTTTTGGCTGAGAACAGTGAAGGGCATAGATTAGACATTTCGCATCCAAAAACTATCTGTGTCCTCTTGAGCAAGTCACTCAATCTCCATTGTCCTCCAATTTGCTTATCTTTAGGACAAGGGGGTTGGGCCAGATGGCCTCTGAAATACCTTGCAGTTCTAGAGCTATAATCCTGTAACCTGGTGTGACATTGTGATGAATATCTTAGAATACATGCTAATCATAATTTCCCACTAGTCAAACAAAACAGCAACAATTTGTTTCGACCATCATCTCTAAAATGCTTCTTCATGATACATTTCTTAATATCTAATTAAAAAAAAGGGATTGGTTCATTTCTCATTCTACCCCTCCCCTTTAACCTAATAATAGGTACTAAAGCTCTGCTTTCATATTTGCTTATGGCTTAGAGCGGACTATGGGTTTAAAGAGTAGGAACTGAAACAAACAGACAAAGAAACAAAATACCATTTATTTGATCCTACTATCCTCCCTAAGTATCATCTTATATCTCTCCTCCCCTTCCTGGATTATCTTGAGAAAGCAGACCACACTAGTTGCTTCGATTTCTGTTCCTCTCATTCTGCTAACCACTTTGTAATCTGGTTTCAAATCTTTCCATTCAATTGAAACTTCCCTCTCCATAGTTACCAATGATCTCTCAATTGCCAAATATAATGGCCTTTTTCTTAGTCTTCATTCTTCTTGACTTCTCTGCAGTCTTTCACACTTACTCTAGATCACTTTTGCTTCTATTCCTCTCTGAATCTGGGTAACACTTTTCACTCTTGGTTCTCCTGTCTAACCACTCTACAGTTTCCTTTGCTGCTTCCTTATTCATATCCTGCCCATTATTTAATGAGAGCTCACCAAGGCTCTATCCTAAAGCTCATTCCTATTCACTATAAATTACCTCACTCTGTGATCTCTTTGGCTACTATTGGTTCAATAGTCATCTCTATGTAGATGATTCCCAGAGACTCCTATTCTCTCTCTTCTGAGCTATTATGAGTTTCACATAAAAAAAAAAAGTCTTTTAACACAACTTGACCTATGTGTCCCTTAGATGTTTGAAACTCAACATGTCCAAAATGGCATTCATTCTATCTCCTCTCCCCAACCCACAAACCCTATCAAGGGTATCACTATCCTTGGTGTCATCCTTGGTTTCTCAGTTTCACTCACCTCATATATCTAATCTTTTGCCTAATCTTTCCATGTTTACCTACACAACATCTCTCATTTATATATCCTCTCTACACACTAAATCACCGCCTTAGTTCAGGCCCTCATATCTCATGATTTTTGAAATAGCCTTCTAACTTGTCTCCCTGGCTCAAGTCTCCTCATTCATTCAACTGCTAGCGATTTTCCTAAAACTTAGGTTTTACCACGTGTAGCTACCCTGTTCAGTAAAGTCCATTGGCTCCTTATTACCTCAGGGATGAAACGTAAGTCCTCTGTTTGGTTTTTAAAGCCTTTAATTACTTTTCCCTTCTGAATTTTCTAGCTTTCTTCTTACACTTTTATTTTCTCCATGTACTGTATGATCCAACCACACCGGCCTATTGGTAACATCTCAAAAATGATTTTCCATGTCATTCTCCATGCATTTGTACTGACTGTTGCCCATGTTTGGAATGCTTTGCCCCCTCATTTCCAACTCAGTTTCCCTTCTTTCTCTTACAATTATTAATCCCCACCTTCTACAGGTTTGTCCTATTCCCCCCAGCTGCTGATGTTTCCCCTTCTCAGATTAACCTCCATTATATACTTTGTATCACCAGCAGTCAGTCAACTTAACATAGTTAATGCTTAATAAATGCTTGTTGGCTGATAATCTTTGTCATAAATGAACAATATGCAACAGCCAAACCTGGGCTTTGTCCTGATCCCTCCTACTTCTACTCATGTGTAGGTCATACCTCATGCATGGAACATATTCCTGCCAATTTTTTGCCTTTTGAAATTCTTTTCTTTCAAGGCATACCTCAGGTGCTTCCTCTTCCTGATTCCCCAGCTCAGTGTGGTACTCCCCTCCTACAATTTGCTCGTAGACATTTTGGATTTCTTCTTTTTCTCTTATCACATTATAATTTGGCACACAACCCACATTATATTATATTCTCTTTGAGATAAGGAATAACGTTTATTTTGATCTCCAAATTTTTGAAAAAAGTAACTGATGTTTAACAGGTACTTAATTTTTGTTGAATTTGTCGAAGAGGGTTGTTTTATTTTGTTTTGTTTGGTTTTTTGTCTTATTGAATGTTATCAGTTGCTGAGCCTATTGAGTTAAGTCTAGTCTTGAACCTACAAAGCCCCTGTTCCATGTTACCTCTTGGAGCTGAATTTTTAAAGTGAAAGATACAATTAATATGTGATTATTGTTGACGAAATAACCCACATGAAAGTAGTCATCGCTTTTAAGACTCTTAGAAAGCAATTATTGTGTCCCCACCACCAGCTAAGTTGAATATTGATACCAGGCATCTTTAACAGAGAAACTGATTTTGTATAAGGATTATTCATTATGAAATCTCAGTAAGTCTCAGAATAATAGTGATGATATAGAAATACATAATATTTCATACAGATCCGTAGTGAGTCTGTACATTTGAATCAGAATTGAGAGTTTGGTTTTTATTTTAGTATTAAATTGAAGAAATGCACAGTAAGGATTAAATGAGAATACTGTGCAGAAGTTATGCAGGTGAATATTTTGTGTTATTGCAGGTACAAAAGTACAGTCTGAATAAATCTTTGAAAAGCTCTTTTTTTAAAAAAAAGTCAAATTATTCGGTATAATGCATAGTTTTTGCTGCCCCTTATGTTTATTTGAATTTTAATATGAAAGAAATGATCATCCTATTTTCTATGAGAAAGGTATAAAAGTACAACCACAAACCACTTGAAAGAATTCCTTTGTTCCCAATCACATGAATGTTGTTGGAACAAAATTTTACCACCTGCCAGAGGCTTTAAAAATCAAATCAAAAGGCTTACTGCTTCAAAATTCTAAAACTAGAGGTAGGCTTGTTGGATGAGAAAGCTAAATGACTGGATAGTCCCTATAATACATTCACAGAGTTTATTGTACAGTAGAATTGATAGATGTGCTGCTGTCTTTCACTGGAGAATACTTCATAAATGAAAATGAAGTGTTTAAGCTGTGAATGGTAACACCTGAAAAATAAATTCTGATCATTGATACCTCAAAATGGAAAATAAAATTCTGTCTACGTTTGAAATTTAGGATGGGGCACTATCAGCATAAAGCCTTTTTTTTTTAATGAAGAAAAAGAGGAAAAGAGATGGGGGTATTTGCCACAGTAGTTTAAAAAAAAATCAGTGCTGGTATGCTTCATTAACTGTTTGCATACAAGACAAAAGTGCTTTCTGATGAAGTGTAAAACCAACTTGGGACCAATTTTCCACCACATAAATTCAACATTCATTCTATCTCCTGATATCTTTGAATTTCTAAAGGACCAGGACTGCTTTTCATATCTGTCTCATATCAGTAGTCACTTTAAATCATTCCATTTTAAAACTTTCACTCATTGAAAATCAACTTGTGATGGACACTTGAAAGAATTTTCATTTCTTGGTGATTTTATTCGTAGTAAGAAATAGACTTATCAACAAAGTAAAAGGAAATAATTAATATGAAGTGGTAATGCATACTGAAGTTGATATCATTATTTTATTTCACTAAGTACTTGTCAAATTTGTTGATGAATACTAAAAATTCACCATTGCCCCAGTTTTAATCACCTGGAAAGGGATGCTGACTAAAGGAAAAAAAAATTTATTGAAAAAATGTTTACCATGGGTCAGGCACTATGTTCAATGCTAGTATTTCAAATAATAAAAAAAAAAGTCAGGTACCATCCTTACCCTCAAGGAACTTATTTTCTAAAAATAGACAATTAGAGGAATGGTAGCCTGGGAAAGATGTTGACTATACCTTAGGGGAACCATCCAGTAGCAATGGCAGTATTGAATTTTTAAATTCATACATACATACATACATACATGTATGTGTGTGTGTGTATATATATATAATAATTTTTCATTTATGAAATAAAATAAGCATTTCCATAAAGAATTAAAAAGATGATTGATCATAAAACTGTAAATCTGTAATGTACAACTCGCTGTTCTTTTAAAATATGCAATAAAGTTACCATATAACTTTCTTTTTTTATCTTCCTTCCCTACCCTACAGTTCTAGAGCTAGGAAAGGAATGAGAAATGGGTGAGCAGGGAAAGATAAATTCAGAAAGGTCAAGGTGGAATGTTTCATGCCTGGCTTGAGCCAAGTTCACCAATCAGGATGTCCCCAGGGCAGAAATTCCTAAACTGAGTGGTTAATTCCCCAGAGGAAATCTATTCCCCAGATACTTGTAACCTGTCCCATCTAACTTATTTGTACATATTATACATTTCCCTCTCTGTGTTACTGCTATTTTTCTCCCTCCTAAAGAATATAAGCTTTTTGAGTTATTCTTAAGGTTCAGGCCTGAGCATGCCTTCCTCATTCCCTACTTAGTAATTTCCAGTGGTTGCCTTATCATCTCCAGGATGAAATATAAAATCTTGTTTGGCATTCAAAGCCATTCATAAGCTAGTTCCTACTACCTTTCCAGTCTTCATATACCTTACACCTCAATCATGTACTCTTCCATCCAGGGGCACTGTTCTCCTTGTACAAGACACTCTATCCCTTAGCTCCAGACTTTGCCATGATGTAGACATGGTTCTGAGCTCTAAGCTGTGTGATTGGAACAGAAGGTCATAGGTTATAGATTTTGGGGTAGAAGCAACCATAGAAGTCTAGTCCAATACTCTTCTATTGAAGGTTAAGAAAAAAAAAAACTTTCCAAAGGTCAAGTTTAAGTCCCAGGAGACAGAGGTGTTATTAAAGTGATAGAATTGGGATCCTACAGAATTGGAAAGCCAGAATGTTTTGGATGGCTAATTTCAAACTTGGCTATAGAATGATGGATTTTTCTGATCACAGTAATACCACCTATTGAAATGTGGAGATTATGATTTACATTGACATAAGACATGCACGGAAAAAATTACAGATGCTTGTAGTTTTGAAAGCAATCATCTCATCTTGTATTGACATACTTTGGTACAAAATAAAACGGTTCTTTGCAATAGAAAGAGCAGCAAACAGCAAGTGTCAGGACATTGTTTGAATTGTGCTCTGCTCTGTCTATCTATGACTTTGGCTAAGTCACATGAATTTTCTGGTCCTCAGTGATCTCATTTGGGTAAAAAAAAATAAATTAAATCTGTAGTTTTATAAATTACAAGAAAATATAGATTTCACAAAAAGAGATTATTAAAGTTATTGATAAATAATAATTTATTATTATAATTATAATAAATTGATAAATAAAGAATCATTGTTGTGAGTTATGATATAGTGGAGCTGGCAATGTGCCCTTAAAGGCTTTGTAGATGTGTTTGCTTCTATCTCATCAAGGTACATAAAGAAGATTAGGTCTGCTTCACAGACTTATCACAGTGAGGTCCCCATGATGTTGATGGAAAATAAGGGTAAATGTCACTCAGATAATACTTTTAATATGAAAAATAACATGTTAATGATGTTTTTCTTTAGAGATATTAAAAATATTTCATAAGCATACAAAATGATGGAGAGAAAAGCCAGTAATCATAATAGTAGCAAGAAAAACCTGAATTATAGGGATTTATGCATATGTTTTTGAGATGATATTTTATCCAAAGGATTGGATGTGTTCAATAACTGTACAGGGCAGGGTTAACCTTCAGACTTGAATAGAACCATTATTTCTGTTCCAATTTAGGTTAGACTCAAACCATAGCGATCGATGGTTCTCTTTTTTTTTAAAGGAGGTGTATGTTTTTCTAAGAAGAATGTAAATTAAGCTTATAAAGTCTAATCTTTTCAAAATTAGTTCTATTCTTAAGAGCAACTTTTTTTATCAAGTAATTTTTTCCGTAAAGAACAAACATACCTCCACTTATCTTCACTTTTTGCCCTAAATTTTAGGAAGATACAACACCTTGATTTTTTAACATTTCAAATCACCTCCTTTCAAAAAGTAAACCCAATGTTATGGCATCATGGGAATTTGCTCAATCTGCTGCCTGAAACTAATCCAAATGTTCGTATGCTTATGGAATTAGTATTCATTCTGAAACTTTTAATTTTGACAGTTTGTGGCTAAATGTCCTTGCCCAGAAAAGAAGCAATTGTTGATCCGAACTGAGGTACTATTAGAACTAGATACAAAGATACTTACTATCCACATGACTTTTAATAGCAACTTTCTTAATCTTTTTGTGGCTCAGTTTTCTCATCTGTAAAATGAGGGGGTTGGACTAGATAACATCTAAAATCACTTCAGGTTCTAGCCTTCTCATCTTACATGGTTTAATTGAGCAATGGCTTATTACTCCTGAGCTTTTTTTAAATGAATATTTTGCCCACATTATCATTAAAATGACAAAATATGTAAAGCACTTTGCACACTTTAAATTGCTACATGTTGACTAATAAGAGTAAAAAAAGTTTTAAAATAGAATAAATTTTTTGGTGGGGGCCAGGCAATTGGGGTTGTGACTAGCCCAGGGTTACATAGCTAGTAAGTGTCAAGTGCTTGGGCTGAGATGGTATTTGAACTCAGGTCCTTCTAACTCCAGGGCTGGTGCTCTTCCCACTGCACCACCTAGCTGCCCTCTATAATTCATTTCTTTTATTTATTTATTTTTTAGACAATTGGGGTTAAAATAATTCATTTTTTCATGAAAGTTTATATAATTTTTTCCTCAGGATATGGAAATGTGTCCAAAAACTATATATCGATCAACTGGGTAATCAATATTCTTTGACCAAATCTAATGAAATTGTTTTAAGTAAGATGCATCATTAAAGTACAACATATATATTCTAGGCCTCTGAAAAACAAGCTTTTCTCATATAAATGTGTGTGTGTGTGTGTGTGTGTGTGTATATATATGTATATATGTATGTATATGTGTATATGTGTGTGTGTATGTATATATATATGTATATATATATATATATATATGTAGTAATCTGCCACTTTGACACATATTTAAGGTATGTAAAAAGTTCTCTGATATTTAACACTATTTAATTGTGTTAAACACTCAAGTACTTTCTACAGTCAGCCAACAAGTGTTTGTTAAGCATTGCTAAATGTCCACTGTGTGCCTGTACAATGCTAAGCCCCTGGGGGTAAAAAAAGAAGGCAAAAGTCAGTCCCTGCTCTTGAGGAACTCCCACAAAAACAACGATGTACAAACAAAGAACATATAGGATAAACTGAAGATAATCAACAGAGGGAAGATGCTAGCTTTAAGGAGGATGAGGAAAGGCTTCTCATACAAGATGTGCTTTTAGCAGGGACTTGAAGGAAACAAAGGAGTCCAGAAGGCAGAGATCAGAAAGGAGGATTCCAGGATTGGGGGGATAGTCAGTGAAAATTTACAGAGTAAGGAGGTGATTTTGGTGAAAGGACAGCAAAGAGACTAGTGACCCTGGATTGCACAGCAGGTGGGACTTGTGGAGATTAAAAATGTAGAAGGAGTCAGGTTGTGAAGGTTTAAATGGCAGAGGATTTTATTTTATTTCATTTTATTTTTGATTTTGAAGATTATGGGTAGTTTATTGAAGGAGAAGAGATGACATTGTCAGAACTGCATTTTAGGAAGATTAATTTGACAGCTGAGTAGAGAATGGAGTAGAGTGGAAAGAAAACTGAGGCAAGGAGACCAACCAGCAGGCTGGTGTAATCATCCAGGCATAAGGTGACAGAGAAGTGTAGTAGGGTAAAGACTGTGTCAGAAGAATGGGGGCATATGAGAAAAATAAAGGCAAAATCAATGCACATTAGATAGGGAGGGAGGATAAAGGGATAAAGAGAGAGGGAAAGAGGATAAAGTTTTAACCATAGAGAAGGAAGTTTGGAAGGGATGAAGATTTTTGGGAAAAATAATGAGTTCAGCATTAAGTAGACACTGGCCCCTAAATCCTTGAATGGAAGTTTTTAAAAATTCATTCACGTTGTTCATTTTTTTAAAGTGATTATTACTTATTAACACTGTACTAAGTTCTGGGAATACAAATAGAAAAATAAGAATAAAACAAAATGAGGCAATGACTGCTCCTAAGGGACTTATAATCTTATTTCATGGAAATAACACACATTTTACCTGGAGAGTGAGTAGAAATTCCTGGAAGTCCTATGGCTTCAAGGGCAAAGTATGAAAGAGATGAAGGATTCTTATATTATGGCAATAAGTCAAAAGGCAGTCTGGAGAGGACAGGGGTTCATTCCATAGGGTATAGAGGTAGATCAGATGGCAAGACCTCTACACAATTACATATAAACACATGCATATGCATGTGTACACACATTTAGCATGTTCAAGGAATAAATGAGTCAAATGTATATAAGGCTTTAGGATTTGTAACATATTTCCCTCCCAAGACTAAAGTGGGTAGTGCACTGATTACTGATGTGGATTCCAGAACCAGCAGTTCACTGACTACCACACAGTTAATTCTTTTTTGTTTCATTTTAGGAGGTGAAAAATGACTTCATAAGATAATACACTTTTCAATCCTCTGAAAAAGTTAAATTGTTTTAAAAATTATTACTGGGGGAGGGAGAGAATTACATTATTTAATTCAATTTATTATTATTATTAGCCTTGGAAGAATAGAATATTAAAGCAAAAATACAATTAGAAGCTTCCTTCTTTTAATACTAGGGAATTCTGTAGGCAGTCTTAGAACAGTGGAACTCTGGGGAGAGGCATTTTATCCCTAAAGTAAACATTGAAAGTGATCTACAACACAGCAGCTCAATGCAGACTTTTAAAACTCACCAGGAGGTTTGGTGTGTTTAGCCCAGTGAGATATACGATTTAAGAACTCGAGAAGGGATATACCCTGTGGCGTGCACACACTTACTGCATTGTCAAGTATGTCATTCAAAATATTGCCTCTTACCCTAATTTCAGAATAACTTGGATCTCTTTGTAGACTAGTATAGCTTCATTAATTATCGTAGATGGTAGTAAATCTTCTGTTATTTAACATGAGTTAAATTTTTTTGAGTCTGCCCTCTCACTGAGGAGGGTAAAAAAGAAAAGAAAAATAAAACTGTATCTTTATAATGAGTTGGTAACATTTAAACACTTACACTAGTCTTGATTTTCTGAACAATATTTTTTAGAAATGTTACCTGTTGAATTAATGTTATTAACTTTATTTTTGCATACAAATGCATATGCATATACACATATTTTTAAAATGTGGGAAGTGTAGGTTTGGATAAAAACAATTTAGTGAAAAATCTTTTCACTAGGAAGATTAATTTTTTTTTTCATTTGTAATCACTTTGGTTACTACTTTAGTTATATGTAGTAACAGCTTAAATTTAAAAATTGCTGTCTGTATTATTTACTTGAAGAACATGGTCATTGCAGTTCTCCATGCCACCCCAAAGTAGCAAAGTATCCCCATTATATTAATTAATAATCACTAACTAATACAATTATTCTGGCCAGCACCCAGTGAATACTGAAAATCTCTTTGACAGGGTTTCTCCATTTAACTGTGGTGTTGAAAAGATTTTCCCCATTAAACAGGAGTCTTGATTAGACATTGTTGTGGAATACCATATTCATTGTTTTACTATATGCACATTAAGCATGAGGACTTTTAGCACGTCTGAAGTAACATCTGCTCTGTCTTTTTGTTGCTGGGTTCATGGTATAATTAGCTCTATATTTCACCAAATACAATTTTGCTCCCATGGCGGACAGAGCAGCATGAAGAAAACATAAATAATTGCAGATTAGAGAAACAGAAGGCAAAGTGGGTATAGATGGTTTTGATGAAAAAAAAGGGTTAAGGAGAATAGAAGGTCAACTCATTATTAGGCAAAAAAAAGAATGTAGTTAAAATTAGATATGGTCTTTGAATTAAGTGAACAACAGATTTTTTTCTTTTAGCAATAATTTCTTTGGGCAAAATACTGTAGTAACCTGAAAGGGTATTAGTTGATTTGTGTTTATTTTTTTTCAGTTGATCCTCTTCAAGGACAAACAACAATTTATTTGTTTTAAAGTTTTGCACATAGTTGTACATGCAAAACAAAATGTAATGCTTGGAGGAAAGAAATGCTAAGCCTACATAAGTTGATGTTTTCTTAAGTTTCCCAAAGTGTAAAACACTTTCCTTAACAATGCTTTTTGGAAGCAGTTAGAGATTTCAGAAGATTAGTATCACTTTCACAGAATCAAGGTAAGCTCAATGAAGCTAAGCTAGCCAGATTTCTGCAACCTGTTCTCACTGTGCTTTCAATTAATCACTAGAAAAATAGATTTGCATGTCTATACCCATAGTCCCCATTACATTTCTGGTAATTCATAATAATTCACGTTTATATAGCATTTCAAGGTTTACAAAGCACTTCACTCCTAACTACCTTTTAAAGAATGTAATGCTATCATTATGATCTCCATTTCACAGTAGAGGAAAATAAGGCTTATTAAAGATTTGCCTAGGAAGTATTGGAGGCAAATGTTGAAACTGAGGTCTCCAAATTCTAAATCCATTGCTCTTCTCATTATGCCATGTTTCCTATACATAGATTTTTTTTTCCAATTGTGCGCTTTTTTTGGAGACTGTTCACTTGTGTGGCACTCTAACATTGAAAAGAAAAAAAAACACATCATGCAAATAAATACCATTGGTTGGTAAATACTAGAAGTTTGGTATATTTTGGTGGCTGCCAACACAACATGGGTGATTTCCTAGAATGTGCATAAGAATCAGTGAGACAGCCTCTTTATTGAAAAGGTAATTTTCTACTTCTTTTGCTTTCAGACTATAAATGATAAATCACTTGTTTAAGAGAAAATAAAGAATCAGCTAGTTAGTTGCTCTTGGGCAATTGTCAGTAGGCTTTAAATAATGTAATTAGAGAAGTTCTTTTCTGGAAGAAAGAGTGAGGTGTTTCTGTCTGTTCTTACAGGTGTTAAAGTAGAATAAAAAGGTGAAGAGATTATTTTTAAAATGTATTTCTATCTCCCTTATATATCTCAGACATAAAACTAATAAATTACCTAGAGAAATTATAAAATACACAAAAATCCTGAAAACAAGAAGAACTTAAACATAAATTATCACATAATCCCATAGTTGGAAAGTTTAAAAGAAGAAAAATTTAAGTCAACATAAAACAAATAAATTAAGAGAAAGGTTGTTATTATATATTTTCTCAATGGAGGTAGCCCTGAAAGATACCTGTAATCACAATCCATTTCAGCTTTTGCAGAATTAATTTTTTTTTAATTGTTGCAATTCAGTTGCCATAAAGATAGTAGTTAGGCTTCAAAATAATCAACGATGCTAGGAAACTATTGAAGTATTAGCCTGACAGTAAGAATTCCTATGTACTACTGACCAGGTAGTTTCACATATCCAGGGCAAGCAAGGGAGACAGAACATATGGGTATGGAGAGGCTGTCCATCAAACAACACTGAGGGGAAAGGGAAGGCAAGAACACACACATAGAAACCAGTTTGCTCTGAAATGTTGTGTAGCTAGGAAGTACAGAGCGTGAAATAGCCCCAACTTTTTGATAAATGAAGTAAATGACTTCAGTGTTTCAAGAGACATATGTAGAATTAAAACCTTATTAATTACCACTTACATCAGAATTCTGACACTTTGGATTGAAATTTACCTTGGCATAGAATCTGTTCAACATATTAATAGCAACAAATAAATAACTAATGAAAACTGAAACTTAGTTGAATTGGAGCTCCGAAAATATTTGTGTGTTAGTAATACCATTTTGTATATAAATGTGATTGTTAAATATCAAATATTTTTAAAACACATTTTTTCCAAGTGCACATAAGATCCTCTAAGATCTACAACCTGATGCTATCCATCTCATTTTTCTATCTTTCTATAATGTACTTGAAAATTTTATTTAACAGTATTCTATAACTCAGACTTTTTACTGATTTAATTTTTTTCTGCCCAGCTCACACCATCATCAACAAAACAAAAATACTTATGCAATAATAAGTAGAATGAATTCATAAAGCTTTACTGCCCTTCTTGCTTAATGCATTAGGTAGACAATAGTGTTAATACAGAAATAGTTCTCCAGTGCTGCTTTTTATACTTGCAGATTGAATCTATACTATTGATGTCATAATGGATGGAAATATTTTGATTTTATGTATTTTTTTCTTTTTAAGGGAATTGGGGTTAATTGACTTGCCCAGGGTCACACAGCTAGTAAGTGGCAAGTTCCTGAGGCCAGATTTGAACTCAGGTCCTCTGGACTTCAGGGCCAGTGCTCTATCCACTGTGCCACCTAGCTGCCCCCGATTTTATGTATTTTAAGACTGTGTTTCCAGTCTTAAAATTTAAGACTGTTTCCAGTCTTAAAATTCCAGCTTAAGGCTGCATTTCTAGATGCTCACCACTAGTGGGACTACATAGATGAATGTTTCACTCATATCCTATTTAATTGCAGGTGTATAGGCTTGACCTTAATTCTCATGTCTACATGGTTGAAACACCCTGAGAAATATTTCCATAGGTATTTATTGCCTTTATTTCTTATTAACCTCAGGGATCCTGTGATTTGATACTTGTGCTAGAAATTATAGGAAAAGATATTCTCTTGCTTATTTTCCCTAATATATTTTGTATCTTTTTATTCAAATAGACTCTTACATTGGACATCAATCCAGTAAATTTTCTTTTTGTGTGTGTCTGTGCATACATATGCATTTTTATCTATATAGAAGCTGAAATGAAGAATAACTGAAGGGTGTGCTTGCCATGTGAATATTACCACAGCTTTAAAAATTATTTTATACAGTTGTTTGTACATTTAACGTTCTATTATTAAAGTTGAATATGACCATTTCCCAAGTTTTAGAAATTATTTTTCATTTCAAAATTATCTAGTGATGTGTTTTAGAGGAATTGAAGTAGTTTTATTTTCTGCTTCGTATATCATTATATATCCATGGAAATACTTGATTTACCTCATCCAGTTCGACACCTCTTTCAACACACTCTCCAAACCTGCTGTTCTTATTGGGGCATGTGGGAGTAGATTTTTCTCACTACTGCAAGCCCAGTGTCACTAACAGTGTGCTTACCACTCAGGCTCTCTTTTTACTTATTCCATCCCTTTAGTATCTGATCCATTACTAAAAATGATGAGACTCTGTACTTATTATTTTCTAGACCCGCCCCAGCCTTCATTATTGGGTTAGAAAGGATTATACAAATTCTGTTGCAAATGGTTGATGCCAGATTTTGCCTTGTTTCAGAATTTTTAATTAGCATTTATTTTCTTCTCTTTCCACCTCACTCCTATTTCAGATTTAGTTTTTAAAATAAAAGTCTTTGGGGCAGCTAAGTGGTGCAATGAGTAGAGCACCAGCCCTGAAGTCAGGAAGACCTGAGTTCAAATCCTGCCTCAGACCAAACACTTGACACTTACTAGCTGTGTGACCTTGGGCAAGTGACTTAACCCCAATCGCCTAAAAAAAATCTTTGATTTTTTGGAAATTATGTGTTATATATATTCATGCTAATACAATAAACAAAAATGTGACTTATGAAAAGCATAAGAATGGAAGGATTCAACATTGAGATTATCTAAACATATTCAGGATGACAAGATGGTTAGGGCAATATAAAGTCAGCTCCTCTGACAGAAATACAATGAAAGAGAAGTGAATGTTACAAACAAATGGATTCTGGAAGAGTGCAGCGAGGTTGAAAATTAACAAGTTTTTAGTCAAGAAGATCTAAGTTCAAATCCAACCTCAGATACTTATTAGCTGTGTGATGCTGGTGGCAAGTCATTTAACCTCTGTTTGCTTCAATTTCCTCAACTGTGAAATAGGAATGATAATAGCAGCTACGTGGCAGGAGTGTTATGAAGATAAAATGAGACAATATTTATTAAAAATGCTTAACACAATACCTGGCACATAGTAGATGCTATATAAGTGCTCATTTCTCTTCCCTTTCCCTTTTCTAGTCCCCAGAAGGCAGTGTAGTCAAGTGGAAAGACTGCTGGTTCTACCATGCGAGGACCTTCGGTCAAATCATGCCTCTGATGTGAATGATTTTGGGGGCCTTGATCAAGTGACTTCATCTCCCTGAGGCTTAGGCTTGTTATCTGTAAAATAAATGAGTGGCAGCTAAAGTCCCCTACAGTTCCACACAGCTATAATCCTATCCCAAGCCACTCACCATCATGATGACTACAAAGGGTTAGAAATCTCTGCCCTTGCTTCTCAGGTCTAGGCAAAGGAAATGTTGATCTGGGCAGTTGATGAGATCTCAGAATGTGCTTTGTACAGAAAATATATTATAAATAGTATTTAGCACTATATTTTAAGGATATTATAGTTTAAATAAATAGGCTTTTATGGGTCATCATGGGAACCTAACTACTATCTCTCATAACATTGTTTCTCTGGGACAATACTTTGGGAATTTCAAACAACCAAATGTGAAGGAAACTATTGGAACAAAGTCAGACTGAAAATACTTGAAAAGTAAAAAGGAGGAGGAAAAGGAGGAGGAGAGGGATTGGGAGAGAGAGGGGAAAGGGGGAAGGAGGAAAGAGAGGAAAGGAGAAGAAGAAAACAAAGATGATGATTTAGATTTATATGGTGTCTGGTATGGACCAGCACTGTGTAAATAGTTCATTTGATCCTCACAACCACCTTAGGAGGCAGGAGCTATTATTTACTTCCATTTTGCAGTTCAGGAAACAGAGGAAAATAGAGGTTAAGTGACTTTCTCATGGCCACACAGCTAGTAGATACCTGAGACAAGATTTGAACTTAAGTCTTCCTGACCTCAAATTTAGTACCAAAAAATAAAGAAAAAAAAAGTATAAAAAACTCCAGACTTAACAGCATAAAACAACAACAACAACAACAACAACTTTGTTGTTGTTTTCCAGTTGTGTCCAACTTTTCATGATCCCATTTGAGGTTTTCTTGGCAAGGATACTGGAATGGTTTTCCATTTCCTTCTCCAGCTCATTTTACAAATGGGGAAACTGAGACAAACAGGGTTAAACGACATGTCCAGGATCACACAGCTAATAAATTTCTGAGACCAGATTTGAACTCACAGAGGAGTCTTCCTGACTCCAGGCCCAGTGCTCACTGCATCACTTAGTTGCCCTTTAAAAACCTGCCATCAAACTATATAACATTTTTCAAATATATAAAAAAGCTTCCTACTAAATGGTGGTAAGAAATAATTTTAGAGTGAGAAATGTATTAAAAGAATGATACCTTCCTCATATATATTTATTCTCAAAAGCAAACAAACAAATATGAAGGGACTAGCTTATTTGAATGATGTTCATCTTCAACTGAGACCTGGTCAAAAGGATTACTGTTTTCTCTTATGCCTCTACATCTTAAAGCAAAGCAAAACAAAACACAAAAACCTAAGACAGAAAATGAGGAAAACAAACAACTGTGAAAACATTATTGAGACATTCAGTGAGTACATAGCTAAACAGACTAAACTCTAAAGAACTTTTACACTCAACATTCACTGCTCTATCTGGGTAAATACCCAAACTTTTCAGTGAAATGGGCAAAACAAAATGACATCATCAAAACTATTTTAGAAAAAGCAATACGGAAACAGTTAAAATGTATTATTTCCAATGTGGCATACCATAAAATTTAATTTAATTCTGTAAGTTGTCCAAATTGTTATAATTATAATGTTTGAGCTTATAAATTGAATTATAGAAGGATATATTTGTAACAACAAAATTTTATTTTTAGGTAGTAGTTATAGTATATCTCTATTATGGATCTGTAAATGTGTAATATCTACACTGTAAATATTGGGGATTATGTTTAAACAATGAATCTTGAATATCTATATTTAGTAAATAAGTGCTTTTTTTGTTATCTGGAGAAAGAAAATGGTCAGTGTATCACAACAGAAGTTACACAAATTTTGTATTGATGCTAAAAATATCATTTTAACAAGGGCTTTGTGGCAGGAGCCTAAGACTTCTCAGAAATAAGTTATTACAGTTGACCTTTATGAAGAGCATTATTAATTGATGAATTTCACAAACCTAATTCCTATGAATCCTAAAATGCCCAACCCAAATGCTTTCTTCTCCGTGTTTTCTCCAATTCTCTTAACTAGAATTAATCTATTCTTTCTTTGAATCACCCCCAATACTTATCTGCCTTATTGCACTTCCACAGTCTACCTATTATAATCATTTCCACCTTAACCTTGTTGAATAGGTTGAACATCAAGCTCCATGATTTCAGGGAGTATATTCTACTTTCTTTACAATTCCCATATATTGTAAAACTGTGATAAATATTTGTAGCATAAAGGGATTGATAAAAACAAAAAAACCCCCTGTAAGATAAGGTATTTTTGAATTCATGGTAGCTATATCAATTTAGTTCACAAAGTGTGACATAGTGGATAGAAACTTGGTCTTAGAATCAGAACAACTTTACCCTGTGACACATACTTTATTGACTATTCAATGCTCTGAGTCTCTAAGTTGCTGGGAAGATTTGAACTTGCAATGATAGAGAAATAGGAAGCTTCTCATCTGGGAATCCCTTCTGTCAGGGAAGTCACCTTATTCTTAACCTATCACTGCTTTAAAGACTGAGGATCAGAAAAATCTTGAGTCAGAAGGAACCTTGGAGGGCTAATATTTCTCCCAATTAGGACAGCCTAACTGTCTCTAACTAATTTTCATTATTTTTTTACTTGAACAGTATACTGATAGCAAACTCATTAGTTGCACCCTTTTTTTGGGGGGGGGAGTTAATATTTGCCTACATGTATTTCTACTTTTTGATTCATATCATACCCCTTAAAAATAGAGAGTGAATCTATTCCCTCTTCCCCTGTCAGCCCTTCAGATATTGAAGGAAGTGCTCATACTCACTTTCTTATTTACCCTTTCTAAGTCTCTTTGTTACTAGATTAATATCTATTTGTTTTTACTGTTCTTCATATGATATGGATTATATATCTTTCAGCAATCAAGTCATGCTATATATGCTTGCTTCATCTGCTTAACTCCATTCCAATCCAGCTAATGTAGGTATGATAAGATTTTGGATTCTGTGTACAAAGTATGAATTTTATTTAAAAAAAAAGAAGTGAGGACATTTTGTCACTTTGTCATAATTAACTCATCCTGGCTTCTGGTGTTTGTTAATTTCTTTTCTAAGTGCTCACAAGCCATCTCTTTGACATATTACAGAATCTGCCTCTTTAGCTTCCAGAATCCTTTCCCCCTGTACACTTTCTGGAAATCAGAGCAATATCTGCTATTTCCATACTTCTCACTCCTCTCTCTGCTTTCTCAAAGATGATCAGTAGTATTTCCGTAATAATTTATGTAATTTCTTTCACTACCTGGAGATGTAATTTACTGGGGCCTAATATGCCAAATGAACCTAAAGAATTTTGGTGTTCCCTTTGTCCCGTTCTTGGATTTACATTCTCTCTGGCTTTTGGTGAATCTATTTTCTTTATTCTCTTCCCTTTTTGATCACTTAGTCTTTTTTCTAAGTCATCATCCATTCATACATATTAACCTTCGGTGTCCTGCAAAGCTCTGTCCTTGTGTGTCCTTGTCTGTATAAACTCAGTGACCAAATCTAGGCCAACCATATCCCATTTCTTGATAGGAATCCGCCATCTTGTCATATTCTTACTGTACTTCCTGTTAGTTTGGAAAGCAGATGGGCACTGATAGCATCCTGATATTTGGGGAATTCTTTTCAGAAAGTTCACCCTAGAGACACTGTAAGCATGTGTCACCAGGAAGTCTAGTATTGTCAGTTCTATAGTCATCATTTCTGGGCTTTCGACTGCTACCCCATCACCTCCATGTAAGTTTTCTCTGATAATTCTCTGTTCTTAGGAGCCAATAAAAATATCATAAGATTTACTTGGACCCACTAGAAGTCAATTACAAATAATGTTGGCTGGTAAAACCACCCCAATAGTGTTGATTATTACAGTTTGGAAGAAAAAAAAGGAGCACATTTAAAAGAAATGCCTCACAGGCTAGATAGAGCTCACATTGAGAAACTAACGTCCACATTTCTTTCTTTTAACATTTTATTTTACTGTTATGTAGACGTATGCTTGGTGATGTTAGGAAGAGGTAGCTTACTAAATAGTTAGACATGTGATGTGATTGGTGTCCTATTTCTTTAAAAGACTGAACTCATTTAAGATGGGTGATGAGTTTACTTACCCTATGGTCAAACAATTAGAAATAGTAATACCATGGCTGAACACCTATAGTTTTGCATTTGTAAGAAGCTTAAAGGATTTGGAAAAGTATATAAATGGATATAGGATAGTCAACAGTACTTTAATCTCTTAATATATTTCACTTCACTCATTAAATATTTATTAAGTATCCAGGAACAAGGTAAGTCCTGAAAAAGATACAAAAGCAAATAAGACATGCTCTGCCCTCAAAGATTTTGCAATATAGTAGCATTGGGGTATTTATATATTTACCTGTATAAAATAATACAAATAGAATATGGTGAGCATTTAGCAAGAGTAGAAAGTTTATTTAATCAGATTAAAGAGAAGTCATTTCCAGTTGGGAGATCAACAAAGACTTCATAGAAGTAGTATATGAACTGTAGCTTTAAAAATACGTGAATTGTCAACAGGTACAGATGGGATTTTGGGGAAGGAATTACATATGACAGAAACAGAATGAACAACAGTAAAAATACCTGAAAGCATAGAATACCTTCTGGATATGACGAGTTTGTCTAGATTAAATGTAGCATATAGGAAGGAGCTAGTATGAGGCAAAATAATAATAATAATGATAAAAAGTGGATTTGGAATCTGATTGTGGTGGGCCTTCAATGCCATACTAAAGTTTTTGTTCTTTATTAGTTGGAAATGATCACAAAGGGAAAAAAAAAAAGATAGGATAGATTTCCCAACATTCCTAATAGAGTTTGATTTGTATAGTTGATGTTTTCGCTTAACTTGTTCTTTGAAGGTCTTATAAACTTAGGATATTTGCCAACAAATAGGTGTTGAAAGAACATTGACCTAGCTTTGAAAGGTCAGTCTCTTTGGGATATTTCACAAATCATTATGAGCTTGCTTTCTATGTAAATAAATTATCATTAAACACCTATATGGATACTAGTCAACTTAGTTATAATAAGTAAGATGTCATTTTAAAGCAAGATTCAACCACTACAAAACCTAGTCCTTAATTAGGGCCTCTTTTTGGTGATTCCAATTATTCCATTGCTTTTAAAACTATAGGATCTCATACCATTGTTACTATCTTGGCTTGTTAATTTTCCATAGTATGAGAAATTCCTTGTTCAGTCCTCAGTTGTGCCCAACTCCTCATGACCCCATTTGGGATTTTCTTGGCAAAGTTACTGGAGTAATTTGGCATTTCCTTCTCCAGCTCATTTTACAGATTAAGAGACTGAAGCAAACAGGGTTAAGTGAGTTAGTCAAGGTCACACGGCTAGTAAATGTCTGAGGTCACATTTGAACTCAGGAAAATGGGTCTTCCTGACTTTGGGCCCTGGGTCTATAACCTACCTGCCCTATGCTATACTTAATCTGGCACTCAGGAGTTCAAGCCATCCATTTTATTGCTGACATAAGTAATAGAAATCTTTGGGGCTATTTTGACTCAGATGCTTACTTTGAGGCTTGCTATAGGTCTCAGCCTTAACAAGCTCACTCTATACTTCTGTATGTAATTCAGAAACCCATCCTAGATTTCTCCACAGTTATTATACCCTGACTTTTCCTCTGGCCAGTTCCAATTTATAGCTTAAATTGGAATTGTTCCAATCATAAACAACTCCTATTGTGCCCATCTTAGGCTTACCTCATTACTTCTTTACTTCCTTCAGTTATATTTTAGTTTTGGATTTTTCAGTTACTAATCTAGGTCATAACCTGGTTCCTGTGAGAATGTCTTCTGAAAGTTAAATCTATCCCTTCTCTACACTGTCAAAGATGACTGTTATATGATGACTCAAATATATGTTAAAAACTGGCAAGCATGATGAAATAATAGTATCTAGAGTGATACTATGGGAGAAATGAATAAAGCTAAATGAAGGAAATATTTTAATGAAGGATTTCCTGAGGACAGATTACATGTGAAGAGAGAAATATTAGAGAAGCTAAGTAATCTGGATAGACAGAAGCCAAGAAAGAAAAAAATAATAATTTTGATGGAATACTATAAAACCATAAAAAAGATTATATACTGAGTGCTAATAAAGTTGAAGAAAAAAATGAGTGGAAAATTACTTCACAGCAGCGTTTTTAATTACCTGGTTATTTTTGAAAGAATGGAAGAGAATCTTAGAATGATGCCGTTAGAATTTTGATTTGAAGCAAATTAGTTTTGAGTTTGGGGAATTTACATTTTCAGATTGAAACATAAACATGCCTTGTCCAACTTTCAAAGGTTTACCTGGTCTAGTATATAGATGATAATAGTCACCAGGCAGCTGCCAAGAGCAAAGGCTGTCAACTTTTCTGATTCCTGGCCAAAATGGAAAAAAAAAAAACAACATCTAGCCCATCTGCAAAATGAAAGGAGGAATATTAATTCTCTTTTCATTGATAATGAGCCAAAATTTGGGTAAGCAATTTAATTTATACAAACATGTTAGTAGGATTTGACATGCCATATATTAAAAGCAAAGATCAATAATTCAAAATACAAGTAGATACATAGAGAAAATATAGCACAAGGAGCAATATTACAATGTAAACAGCAGGGTATTGCTAAGACCCTTATTGAGCTCTAGATTTGATATCAGAGTCTCTGAGTGCAAATTCTAGCTCTGTCAGTTTTGGAGACTCACTTTGCCCTTCTTCTTATTGACTTCCTCATCAGTCAGGTGAGGGAATTAACTTTCATGTCTCTGAAGTTCCATTCTGTTCTGCAATTTGTGAGCTAGAAAGCTTCTCTTACAACTTTTGTGGACAAGCTAAAAAGAGAACCATAAAGTTTTTTTTTGTTTTTTTGTTTGCATTTTGGTGAGGCAATTGGGGTTAAGTGACTTGCCCAGGATCACACAGCTAGTAAGTGTTAAGTGTCTGAGGCTGGATTTGAACTCAGGTCCTCCTGACTCCAAGACCAGAGCTCTATTCACTGCTCCACCTAGCTGCCCCTTGAAGTTATTTTTCTAAGATGCAGTTCTGGCCATCAGTACCCCACAATTCCTATCACTTAATAAACTCCAATGGCTCCCTATTGCCTCCAGGATCAAATACAAAATGCTCTCTTTGGCATTCAAAGTCCTTTATAACCTAGTTCTCTCCTACCTTTCCAGTCTTCTTAACCCTTACTTTCTGCCATAAACTCTTTTGATCCAGGGACACTAACTTCCTTGCTGATCCATTAACAGGAAGATTCATCTCTAAGCTGCAGGCATTTTCTTTAGCTGTCCCCCATGCCTAGAATTTTCTACCTCCTCATCCCCACCTACTGACTTCTCTAGATTCCCAAATCAAATCCCATATTCTACAGGAAGCTTTTCCCAATTGCTCTCAATTATAATACCTTCCCACAGGATTGAGGGTTAGGAGCATTTCCCAACAATATTTCTCAGTTCCAACCAAGGCAAATAAGTTTAATGGGCAGGACATATGAATAGAAATAAATCTGCTAAATTTTGGTGTTCTTTGTTTTCTTAGGGGAATGAAAGGCATTCTATAAATAAACTTTTAAAAAAACATCTTGAGGCTAGTAGCTGCAGTCAATAGGAGGAGTTTCAGGTAACTCTAACTTTGTTTGGTTTTGAAATATTATTTACATCCAATTTCCCTCTTTCTGAAAAGTTTTTCCTTTTGATTGGACATATTTATAGCAAACTCTGAATTCTGTGATTTGTACACCTAAGAATACTTTGTGGTTGTTTTTAATCTAAAGAGCAGCCATACTGTTTTCTTTATATTAATTTACATCTCTTTAGATTTCCAGAGAGAACATTACTGGAACTTGTGTGTTTCATAAACACTTCTTTTAGTTAATTGTAGAAGTTTAACACTGACTCTATTTACAGCCCCATAGGTATAGTTTAAAATTTACATATTAAACAGGGTTGCTCTGTGGCATATTTTAATAAGTATCAGTGTACCTAATGATAAATATTAGAATAAAAACAGAAATGCATGTGGCTAGAACCATCTACTTGATTCCATTGATATATTAGTATAAAAGTATGACTATACTAATATAGCGAGTTTCATTTCCTTTCTAATTGTAATAGACATTTACATAGTACAGTGAAGTTTTCAGAGTGCTTTGCATACAATATCTTGTTTCAGCTTCCCAACAAGCATGTTAGGTGCTCACAGAATCATTGATCCTATTTTGCAGGAGATGAAATAGACTCTCAGAAAAACTCAGTGACTTGTCAATCATCAAACACCTAGTAAAATATTACAGGAAGGATTTGAACACAGGTTTTCCTGACTTCAAGTTCACACTCTACTCATTAGACTACACTGCTTCTCATAATTAGATAGTTCTTTGATCAAGAGGGGATAGAATTAAAAAATAATGACTGCAGCATAAGAATAAGTGGTTGAATTATAAATATTTTCTTAGCTAGACTTTTTGTTTTTCTTGCTTGTCACTTAAACCATCAACATCCTTCCATTAGTAGCTAAGTGGACAAATTACAGCAAAGAAGGAAGAATATCTATTGCTTTTCCCATAGCAGGAAAGCTGCATTCTCTGAAAGTCAAATAGTAGTTCACAATATACAAAATCAGAATCAAATATGACTTAATGAAAGCTTCTTTGGTTATTCATTTATTTCTTTTACAGGACTAAATGCCTCACAACTGAAATGTAATGTCCAAATGTACTCATCTCTGGATTAACTGAAGATGCCAAAACATTATTCCATATTTTCTAATTAATATTTGTTCTTTTCTTTCAGCTGCTATAAGGATACTTAATGCACAGTCTAAAATTAGAGTTGACAATTGCAAATACAAACCAACCAACATAGTAATAAAATCAATACTTACATTTCCCTTGGGGCTGCTATTTACTGTTTGCAGCACCATTTCCTTAATGGAATGGCAGTTATGTTTGCAGAAGGCTTGTAACTACCATTTTTATGTTTTAACTAAAAGCAGCTTTCTTGAAGAAGTATGATAAAAAAAAATCTTAAGTTACTATCAAAAATTCTCGTAACAGTTTAGGCAGTTAATATCATAGCTGAGAGGAAAAAATAAAAGGTTTCTCTGCTCTGTCCTGCCCCTTTCACCTCCAACAGCTGCAGTAAACACAGTACAGAGGTTCATGGTTGGTCATATTTATGCCAATAATGACAGTTAATCTTTTAGAGCTTCATTATGATAGATGTTACCTTAATATTTAAACATCTTGAGTAATGCTTTAAACATCTTGTGCGGCTTGAATGAATATATTGTAATTACTAGGGCATGTTTCAAAGTTCTTAGGTTAAAGTGTGCAAAGTATTATAATGAAAGGAATATACGACCCGACAAATTTTTTCTTGTAAAGCAACTTTTATCTTGAAGATAGCTCATCATTGCTACTATGCGTATTTAATTAAAATTAGGTTTGCCTTGTTAGAATGAGACTAGCTCTCTTTTGTCCATGGCTCACACAGTCAACATTTGGTGACTGACTCCAGTCATGGGGATGTACCTACTGGTTCTATTAATATGTATGTTTGCACATACAACAAAATTTATATTTACATTGGCCTTTTCAACACTTTTATACTCAAGAATTATATTAAAAAGTATATATTTATAACTATTATTCATCTCTTTCAAGCTAAGGCCAAGTCATTGAATGGTTCATTTGATGTTATTGAGTAGAAAGTATTTGACTACAATTTAAAATTTTTAGAAATAATGATAAAATGCACATACATAGAGTTTGTTCTACCAGCATAGTGATTACATAAAAGAAATTATGTGAACAGAATTTAGAAGCTGTTTCAGATAAGATTTTGAGCTCAAAGGAAACACAGTTACATAGTCCAACCTCTCATTTTATACATAAAGAAATGAAGTTCTTTGATGAAGGTTATGGCAAAGCCAGGATTGTTAAGTGAACCCTATGCATTTTTCACAGGATCTTACTGCCCCTCTCACCATATCATGCTTCCTTTCTCTTCCTCCAAAGACTATATTTTGAAATGGAATATTGAAAGTCAAGTCTGTTACATAACTTGATTTAGTTTATGTGATTGAATCAGTAAACTAGCATTTAAGTGCCTACTTTGTGCCTGGCACTATACCAAGCTGATGACTTCAGCATCAGTTTTGCAATAAAACAGCAATATTTTTCTTGACAAAGAGACATTTATATCAACAACCCTAAAAAATGTGAGCCAAAAAAATCACTTATTCAATTCATATAGTCCTGTCAAAGCTTCTTTGTAACTCCTCTGCAAATCTAACTACTTGGTGTTGAGAATAAGATTGACATGAAAGTTGTGTTGTGTTGAAATGAATGACTGAGGTTATTCCTTATGGTAGGCTACATCTTCCACATTCCTGTTTTTCACAGGAGGCTTTGAAGAGTCCTCCAGCACCCACCAAATGTTGTAATTGATACAGAATCATTGCTCTACAGCAGCTGCAATCACATAGTGCTACAGCTCTTACTTTAATCTACCTTTCTTTCTGCCAGTTTATTATGTTTTTGAATTTATTCTTTTGTAGATCTGTGAGCTATCTTTTTTATGGAAATTAATCTTTTTAGAAGATTTGTATTCTCATTTTCAAACACTAATACATTCATTCAAGTACCCTATTATTCGGATCCAGCTGGCTTTTATCTAGTGATATTTACTTCAAAAAGCCATGTTAAATGGTATCATAGATTAATTCTCAGGGCACAGGAAAGCTTTCTTAGAGGAAAAGAGATTTGGTAATTACTTAGAATATCACAAGAAAATCACAGAACATGTCAAAAATGTGTTATATAATCTGTCATAATAGGAAACTTCAAAAAAATTAATTTGATGAATCAAATGTGGTATTCTGGGTTGTATATGATTTTTCTTTTTAATTCAGTGGTGTATAAATTGCAAAGTTCTCTGTACTTATAATACATTATGCTATGAATTTTATGTATACATTTTTTCCCTTATGGAAAAATAGTGAAACTTCAAAAGGGGCATTATCCACTACGATCTCTTACATAAATCAAACTAGAAATAAGACACATTTTACAATTCAATTTAAGATCCCACTGAGACAATAATGTTGCAAGCTGTGCATTTTGCAAAGTAATATAGTAATGTCTAGTTTGCATTTTTGAAAAACCAAATTAATCACACTTTATTGAATATGTTAGAGCAAACGTAAAATTCATCTATTATTAAAAAACTTGTGCAACAAACACAAACTATATTTTATACATAAAGGACAAACTCATTTATTCATTAGGATAAAACACTTGGAGTTTGCATTTTGTAACTATGAAAGAAATTACATTTGCTATCATGGCCGTTTTGAATTTTTAAAAGCATTCTACGTATAGTGAACTACTTGAAAAATGGATTTTAACACTTTCAAATGGTATCCACTTTAAAAGCTGCTTTAGAAAAGTCATATAATTTTAAATCTTCACCAAAACATCAATGAACAGAAACTAGCTAGTAAATGAGAGACTCTGACTGGATCTTTTTACGTGAATTAAAAATCTTAACCCACACAATATAATAATCTATACATAATTAATTTCATATAAAATGAACACTCTATATGATAGAATGATTTGTACAGGAGTCCAGACCAAGATTGAACTGAGAAGACTGCTAATTTGTGAATGATTATGTTGATATTTCTATATACATAATCTAAAAAAGTTCTAAGTATACCATTGATACTCCAATTTGTGTGGCATTACTTAAGAAGCTCTGGGCATACTGTACATATACATACATGCATATGTACTAACTTACATATACATATACATACATGCATATATATATATATATATATATATATATATATATATATATATATATATATTTAATTTTTTTAGTGGTCAGGTTTTAAAATTCCATCAAAATATTACAGCTATTCAAAATTGGATGGTTCCTTTGCTGGTATGAATTTTTCAACAAAAGTGCACAGAAACCATTTTTCCCCTCCTAAATACAAGTTATTTGGCTACTGCTATATTTAATATATACTAGGTTAGATATTTTCACAGGTAGACCTAGAAAGTAGAAAACATTTTATTTTCATGGTACTAGTTTCATACTACTACTAAAATTACTGTGTATGTAACTTGTGACTTAGGAGGAGAAATCTAATTTTCATAGTTTTAAAAAGTTAATTCACTAAATGCCTTAATCCTTAAAAAAAAAAATCAGAATGCAGGGGTAAGTAGAGCCTAGGATGGTCCTCTTTCACTGCCTCTACATGACTTCCATTTTTTTTTTCTCTAACTTAACTCTGATTCTCATTCCCTGAAATTCGAATTGATTTTTTTCCTAGCATCACTCAGTTTGGGATTTTAGGGTCATTTATAGATAAGTTTTTGTCTATGATATTAATTACATCCAGCTAATATCTAATAGTAGTAATTAAACAGCTTTCCTACTCTCACTAGCCTAGTTTACCTTTGATTTTTTTTGAACTGTGTTTTAGGAATTCCAGAGGAAAGTCTAATGGTAGCAATGAGAATTCAGGCCTTACTTCTGAAGGCACATGAAGTGGGTATATATCTATGATGAAAGTTCTACCCTTATTATAATAGGATCACAGAATTACAGGGGATCATAGAAGTAATTTTTAGGGCACATAGGTGGTGCAATGGAAAGTATACAGGGCCTGGAGTGAGAAAAACTCGTCTTCCTGGGTTCAAATCTGGCCTCAGACACTTACTAGCTGTGTGACCCTGGGCAAGTTACCTTCCCTGTTTGCCTCAGTTTCCTCATCTGAAGGAAATGGCAAAGCACTCCAGTATCTCACCAAGAAAACCCCAAATGGGTTCACAAAGAATCAGACCCAATTGAAAAATAACTGAATGACAATAGCAGTAATTTAGTGCACAATTATCATTTCATGTGGAATTTGAGACCCAGAGGTGAAGTGACTTGACTGGAGTCACATTATCTACTTACAACAAAGGTATCTGAACATCAAGAGTAGGGATTTATATAGAAAGCACGTATATATCACCTACCATGTGCCAGGCACTGTGTTAAGTGCTTTGCAAATATTATCTCATTTGACCCTCCCAACAAGCTTGTGAACTAGGTGCTATTATTATCTTCATTTTACAGTTGAAGAAATTAAGGAAATCAGAGGTTGGGTCACACAGCTATAAAGTTTCTGAGTTCGGATTTGAAATCAGGTTTTCCTGAGTCTAGATCTAGTGCTTTATGCATAATAGCTTCTAACTCCATGAAGAGAAAAAAAGGAAAGCGTAATTTGGGATGCCTACATTAGGTAATTCTGTTCCTAATTACCTTGTTTTAGTTATAGTTGTATCTCTAGTAGTAACACCTGAAATCCTAAAAACTTCTGGCAGGCTTCATCTAGTGACATAGAGGATAGGGTTGTAGACCTCGAGTCAGGAAAACCTGGATTCAGTTCTGGGTTCTGAGACCCACTGACTTTCTGAGCAAGGGTGAATCATTTCACTCAAACCTCAGGTCCCTCATCAACAAAATAGTAACAATAGTAACACCTTAATACTTATTCTATAAACTTCATTGTTATGACTCAAATGCAATGGTTTAGGTAAATTTGTAAACTTGTCAGTTGTTTTCTTTCTATGTACATGCAGGTTTATACTAAACTTCTACAAGAGAGTTGAACAACTATTCTTTTAAAAGACCTCTAAAAAGAGACTCTTTAAACATCACTAAATAGTAATAATAATAATAATAATAATAATAATAATAATAATAATAATAATAAAAAATAATGGTTATTGTAAAATTCATTTTCCTTAAATAGCTAATGAAATTTAATAGCAATTAAATAGCAAATCATAAAACACTGGATTATCTTTTGAGCGCTGTCAACCTTTCTGAAGTGTTTCATCTCTATGTGAAGTCTCAGATACTACATTTTAATTGTGTTCTTAATATTCTAATGTTATCAAGAAATAGTAAAACATGTTTTTTTTCTTCTGCCTCCTCCCAGCTTTTCCTAGATAGAACTTTGATTTTCCTATTCAGAGATGACATAAGAATTGTGAGCCCATCAGATCATTTGTCAGGTGTAATTCTTTGGCTCAAGAGACACAATCTGTTGAAGATAACTTTTAATAAGAAGTATATATTAGGATCAGATTTAGTAAAGCTGTAAAGCACCCCAGAGGCCATCTAGTTCAATTCTTGCATTTTACAGATGGGAAAACTGAGGACCCATTTAGTAGCTTACCATACATCAAAAAGGTTTGTTGTTGTTTGGGTATGTCTGACTCTTTGTGACCATATTCTGGAGTTTTCTTAGCAAGGATATTGGAGTGGTTTGCCATTTCCTTCTCCAGCTCATTTTACAAATGAGGAAGCTAAGGCAAACAGGATTAAGTTATTTGCCCAGGGTCACACAGCTAGTAAGTGTCTGAGGTTAGATTTGAACTTAGGAAGATGTCTTCCTGACCCCATGGCCAGCACTCCATTCATTGAACCACTAAGCTGCCACTAAATGGAGTATCAGACTTTATATTTGTAAGCAAGTCCTCAGAGACAGTTCTTTTACCATTGAACTCTGACATATCCAACATATCCTTTCATAGAAAGCCCAACATTATCAAACAGAATTTTCAGTTTTCTGCTCTACATGATATACATAAAATAAAACAACAATAACAACAAAAACATTTCCTTAAAACTTAGGTACTATTTTCCAACACTTAATTATCTTCGTTGCTTTCCTCTGGACTCTCTCCAAGTACTCCACATTTCTCTTTTATTGCCTAGCTGAGAAAGGTTCTAGAAAGTGTCTGTCAGTACTGAATATAATAGGACGATTACCCTACATGTCATAATCCTATTTATTCATGCTAATATCATACCTACCTTGTTAACAGGAAGACTACATTGCTGACTCGTATTCAACTTGTAACCCCTAGCCATCTATCAAGTAAGAGTACATTTAAAAAAAAAGTGTGGTTGAATGGCTTCTTATTCAGATTCATATCATTTTCAATTTTATTTTAAAAAACAACCACCATCATTCTTGTGAGACCACTGCAGACATAACTACATTGGGCCTGGGGATTTTTGGTTGTGCTCCTGATTGACCTCACTTAACTATCCTTGCATTGCATATGACCAGCTCCAGAAGCTAATTCATTCTTCACCATCTTTTTCCACTGTACTTATTCACTAGATGTATGAAATGCAAATCTGGGCCAAGACTCTAAGACTTATAAATGCTCATCAATTTTATTTGAATGAATAGTGCATCAATCACAGTGATGTCAGCAATGGCATGGTTTAGTTTGCTATTTATATACACAAGAAAAGCAGGATGACTACATATTTTTAATAAAATATAAGCTTTATTATCTCTTAACCTCCCCCCTGCCCCTAATCTCTTTGGCCAATATTTCTAGACAACAAAATTTCTTTCCTACTTATCCCATGGCAAGTTAAAATGTTATTTCTTGTTTCATATTTGCTGTTTCCTCTGACGGTGTTGTCATATTTCTCTGTTCTCCACTGCTTCTGGATGGGCAGTTGTGTTACCAGACTGTTATGGTGCCCCTGTCAAAGGCCTAACTTAAGATTTTCCCTTGGATGCCTTTGTTTCCCCACAAGAGTTAGTTTTTGATGGACAGCCTCATGAAGAAGCCTGTGTAGTTTCTGTTCAAAGTTCAAGAAAGATCCAGTGCCTCCTTCTCTTTGTAGTAGAGATGAGATATAGGTTGATCATTTCCTAGATCTTTTAGCAACTTAGTCAAAGTATCCAATACCCAAGACATTTCATAAATCTCCCATATTTCTCCCTTTCCCTTCAATACACACACACACACACACACACACACACACACACACTCACACACATCATGAACAAATTAGAAACAACAATAAAAAAGAGGCAAGTTTTTCTTTTTTTCAGTTGTTGAACTTTGAAAGAGCAATATTACCTGAAATATTTGCATGAAAAATTTGCTTGAAATATTTCTCCTACTGCATTTACTTTTGAATATCTGAAATAATTTAAGTCTGAGGAACTTGTTCTCAACTATATTGATATATCCTGCTTAGCATTTTTATATGCCCTGATAAAATTTGCATGTTTGGCAGTTGTTATGAGCAGCTTAATGATCCTTATTCCAAAGCATATAATTGTTTTTAGATATGAGTAGTTCACAAGAGTTAGAAAGAAAGTATGCTTTGACAGTCTCTAAAGTCCCTAAAGGAAAATCAATCAAAGGAGAAAGTTTATGAACTGTCTATATCAGCAAATGGAACTATGGTGAATCATGCACATTATGTTTAAATGCATTGCTTAGTAGGCCATCATCAAAAGACTGGCCATCAGATAATTTGTTTTTTTAGTTTCAGCATTTGTAGAGTCAGTTTGCAAAATTATAGATAGGAGTATAAACATGGCTGAAATTAGGTATCCTTGAAGCATTGAAATACATTTTAACCAATGAGGGGATGCTTCAGAATAGTATGCATACATATAGTACATATACATACATATGTATACATATATATATATATATATATATATATATGAGTGTGTATATTATTATTATTATTATTATTATTATGGATTCATTAAATGAGCAGGAGAAACATTTCCATAAGCTAAGTAAGCTATTAATGGACCTGGGCACTACAATCTATTTTGCTAGGCTCATCTAGTTAAGAACATCCAAAGTAACTGATACTGATAGTCATAATATGCTATTAATTAAAATGGAGAGTCAGGATTCCAGTGCATAAAGAGGATATGGTAGCAAAATATTTTATTGATAGAAGAGATATTGGATTGAAGAAAATACAGATTTGGGGACTGCAAAGGACAATAATAAATTTGGTTAGAAACAGAAAGGAATTAATGAAATTTAAATGAAATTAAAGAATTATTTTTATATTTTTGGTAGAGGGTTTTTTTTTTAACTCCTAGCAGGTAACTTTTGCGTGCTAGGCAACTAGTACAGTGAATAGAGCACCTTATGTGCAATCAGAGACCTGGGTTCAAATCCAACTTTAGAAATTTACTACTAGTGTGACCCTAGTCAAATCATTTATCCATTGTCTGCCTCAGAAGAGTGGGGTGAGCCCCAAATGTCCATTTCTACCTCCTTTAAAATAAGGCAATGGGAGGAATTTGGCACTCTATCTTCCAACCCTCTAATCAGAAGGGAGAGGAGGCTGAGAGAGGTGGTGTCAATTAAGGCTTGAGCTAGGAACTTGATGGTATGATTAGAGTTGATGAGCTTAACCTGAAAGACATCTTGTTCCATAGAGTCAAAACTAGGCAGAGCAGCAGATGTAAAGTGAAGTGAGTTTTATGAGACATTAAAATATATATTCAACTTCTTCTAATTTTCCTAGCATATACAATAATTAACCTGAAATAGTTTCAAAATGTATATACTTTGCAAAATATTGCAAATTCCTTGAGGGCAGGAATTATATCTTATTTGCCTTTAATCTACTTCCCTACCTAGCACAGCGCCTTAGCCATGTTAATCACTTGATAAATATTTATTGAGTGGAATTGAATTAAATGATATTGAAAATGCATTTCTATTTACCAGTATAAATCACCAATCTCTACATCCAGAAATATTTATCTGTTTAAACTTTCAATATTTGGTAATGGATGTAGGTTTGAATAAAACATATACTTGCTAGATGGTCTCTGGGAAATGTTTTCTAATCAGCAACATGAATTATATCCAAGATCAGCTGATCCTTAAAATTTTTTTGCATCCCTTTTGCCTGCTTTCTGCTCATGCCCAAATGCTGCCTTTTCCTAAAAGCCTCTCTTCTTCACAGTCAATAAGACCTTTTTCCTTCTTTAATCTTTCATTCTACTCCTATGCATTATATTCTACTCCTTACTTGCACTGCTATGACACTTTTTTCTATTATGGTCACTTGTGCATGGGTCATCTTATTCCTAATCCATAAACTCCATAAAAACAGGGGCTGTTTTTTGTTATATATGTATGTCCTGACATCTAGATGTTGGATACATGTTTCTTGATTATTGTAGGAAATTGAAAGGAACTCCTATATTAAAAAAAAATAGAACAGTATTTCCCAGTTAAAGAAAACCATTGAAGAATGAGTTTTGAGCTTGAAGTTTTGTGTTTAGGTATACTTAGGTCCATGAATCACTTTTTAGACTTAGAGAAATTATTTAATCAATACATTTATTGAGAGATTAGGTTCAAGCTAGGTTATGCCATAAAACATTTTGAATATAATGACTCATAAACACTTAAATATTACTATATATCTATGAGGAGATATTCAGATACGTGAGGATTATATTCCAGAAATGAATGCCCTTGAGTAATTTATATTATTCTGAATTTCATCATGACTTATTTTTTCAGCACTCAAAAGTCCTTTTAGCACTTGCACTGAACAACTGTGTAGACATTGAACAAATATTTAAATGAAAATTTACAATATTTAAAGGCAATGAGGTAAATTAATTGAGTTGTTGGTAGTGAGTGAAATAGTGTGTATATATATATATATACATATATTATATATACATATATACATATATGTTATTAGAGATGAATTTTTTCAAAGTTTGTAGACAAGTTTTTCGTGAAGGAAGAAGGTACTCAGAAGTTGTCTAAAAGAAGAAAAGGGGAGCCCATGCTAATAGTGGGAGAGGCTATGCTTTACTTTTGTCTGTGAAAGTAAAAGGCAAATACTTGGCAAATAATGTATTGTTAAAGAAGTCTTAATAGATAGTAATGTAGAAATCTGGAGAGGGGAATTATGACCCCCTTGGTTAGACTCAGGAAAAAAAGGACCAGACATATATTTTTGGGAATTTTTCATACATCTTCCAAACTGCAAATCCCAAATCTTTGTGGAGGGAGAAGATCCTACTTCACATCACCTAGGACTTGATACCAACTTTACTTCAAAATATTCAATTCACAATATTTAAAAAGAATACCAATTGTATCTAAAGTACAAGAAAGAGAAAATAGAAACTTTGTAAAACAAACAAAAGCCTCCAAAAGACATTCCTCTTGAAGATCTGGGTAAATCCCAATAATTTAGAACCCCAGATATTCAGGTTCTTCTCCCACTTTATTTTCCTAATGATGATCTTTCCTTTGTATCCTGGCATCTGTTTGTTAGCATCCTGTGAGAGAATGTACTATGTCTAGGCATTGTTCTCTGTTGTAACATGTGGCTGGACTTCACTTCTTTCCTGCCAAATTTCGCAGTTATTTTTGTGTGGGTCCAATGAGCTCATGGAAATGAAATAATTTTGTAGACCGTAAAAGTACTATACAAACCAAAATATTATCTTATGCATTAGCAAGTAAATAAATTAAAAAAAAACTTTTAGAAAAGTGTGTGTTTTCTCCTTATTTCAAGAGAGCAGGGGCTGTTGCTGTATCTGATCACTGGATATTCCTTATAAATTAGCACAATAAATATACTTAATAAATATTGTGGAATAAAATTCTCCAAAATTAACATGTCTTGACAGGTTTATAAGAATCTCCCTACCCATTCCCTCTACGAGGAAGTTTAAATGAACTTGGGTTTTCCCTAAAAAGATTTTAAGGGAAAAAAATGTTTTTCTAAACCGTCAAAAATTTATTTGCTTAATAAATAATGTGCCAGTCATTGTGCTAAATTCTGGGAAATACAAGGAGAGAGAGAGAGAGAGAGAGAGAGAGAGAGAGAGAGAGAGAGAGAGAGAGAGAGAGAGAGAGAGAGAGAGAGAGAGAGAGAGAGAGAAGGGAAGGAAGGAGGAAGGAAGGTAGTTACTTCCTGGAGAAGCTTACTTTCTAAAGGAGAAAGACAACACATAAAAGGGAACAGAAAAGGAGAGGGAGAGGAGGAGACCAATGTACTTGGCTTCAGGGGGGTCATAGAGAAAGTAGATTTCAGGGGAATGAGAGTGGCTGGCCTGAGGGGTCCTCCCAAAATAGATTTTTTGGGAAGAGCCATCTAATCTGAGAGAGAGGCCTGAAGGGACTATAGGGTACTCCCAAAATGTGGATTCTAAAACTTGTTTGAAAGTGCAAGATGGAGAGCCGGGACTATCTTCGGGGAGTGGTAACACTATTCTAAAGATGAGAATAGCAAGGACCCGGAAAGTGAGGAGGTGTTACAATTTCTATTGGTGGAAGAAACATCCATCTCAGTGGAATTAGAGATTCTTCCAAGTATCAAAGTAAACCCATCGCTAGAAAGTGAAACATCATGGTAGGAAATGGACCTTATAATGTCTGCATCTCCCCTGTATTGTGCCCTTCCTGCTTTTGGTATGAACATCCTTTCCATTTACCATGAAAATTCCATCTTCTGAAGAACTAATTATTAGATATGCATTAAAAAACTTTAGAGCTTTCTCCTCCTAATAGTTTCATTCAGAATCTTCACTATCAATCTCCAACATATTCATGCCCTTACTGAACTTTCAGTGCATTTTCATTTTCCCAAAAATCAAAATAAGAGAGGTCGTGATGACCCTGAAACACACACACACACACACACACACACACACACACACACACACACACACACAGAGAACAACAACAACAACACTTGAAAGGCATATTAGAATTCTTTGAAATAGTTGTGCTTACAAAGTATGTCTGGGAGCTAGAGGAAGAAATGTTTTGGTTTTATACAAACAGTAGCTTTCAACAAGCCTGCAGTGTGAAACTAATCCACCACTCAAATATAATCGAATTATAGTGTTCTTAAAAAAGAAGGCTGAGTTCATTCATGCCTGCATAATGTGGCCACTTTAGATTTAAAGCCAGATTCCTCTATGGCATTTTTAAAGGGACTCTGCAATTACTTTATATCATTATTAATTATAGTATCACCTGTTCGACAAATGGTAGTCTTTCAGCCCTTCTTTAGTTGTCTCTATTTCCTTTATGTCTGACCATGTTAGTGATTTCTGCTTTAAAACAAAGACTCCCAAGGAACAGACTGTTAATTAACTTTGTTCAACTCCAAGCAAAATACTCAGCACAGGAACTTTCTATTTAATTCACCACAATACACATTCTTAAAGCACCTACAATGTGCAAGGCACTATTCAAGGCTTAGAGGTGCACAAAATGCTTTGGGATAAAAACTTTTTTTCCATTAAAGTTCAAAATGATAACAACACACCGTAGATTTTAAATGAACAAGTTTTAATTTTGCCTTTGAAGGGATCATTACATGCATACCTCTGCGCTCTTCTTGCTCATTACTCTTGTCCTAGAGAAGAAACTATTCTTTCCCCAATGGGAAGCTTAAACTGAGGCACCATCTTGGCATGCTGAAGACCAGTTAACTAGTGTTAGCTTTTTTGAAATCAACACATAGAGTAGATGGCTGGGGGAGTGACAGAGCTTAAGGATATAGAGTTTGTGAGGGGGGTGCCATAGTTCTGACATTTTCAGAAACAGGTCATTACCATTCCTGTTTAGGTAGTAAAAGCTGATTCAGCTTATCTACAAAACACGGATGAGAATTAAAATATATTGTGCCAAATGCCAAATTTTGCCTCCATTGGGTTTCAGTGTTACAATTATAATTAATAATAATAATAATAATAATAAATAATAATAATAATAATAATAATAATAATACATTTATATTGCACTGCAACATTTATAAACTACTTTCCCCATGAAACCTAGACAGGTAATTAGTCCGCTTTTATGCCTGTCATGTAGATAAGGAAATAGGTTAAGATAGGTTAAATGATCTGCCTATGATCAACTAGTCATTAGGTCAGATGTTCTGAATCTAAAGCTAGGGGTGTTTCAAATACACACACACACACACACACACACACACACGATTAAAATTTATTAAAGGCACAACTCTTAACTTTTGTGATTGTGCATGAACAATTAATTTTTTTTTTCTCGCTGGTGCTTTACTTAGCATATTCCCTGGGATGCCCTGCACATTTGTTAGGGGTATGGAAGGGACAAGTTCTGTGATGTCATTGATATAGTGCTTCTAATGAGAAAATCCCCTCTACCGATGCAGGGAAGTATCTAGTTTGTAATTTATAGTTTTAAAGAGTTTCCTGAGTTACTGGGAGTTTGAGCAATTTGCCCTGGGTTGCAGGAACCAGTACATGTTAGAGCCAGATCTTCCTGACACCAAAGCTAGCTCTCTCTACACTATGAAATCGGAAATACACAAAACATATAATCTAAAGTAAATAGACACAAATATGGTATATTAACTTTTTCTTTTTATACCTGCGTCGCTTTGTCTGTTTAGTTTTATTCCCTCTTGAGAATTCAATTTTTAGTATCATGTACATCAAAATAAGTAATTTCTACATTTCAGTTTCAGATGAAGATTTACTTTTAAAAGAAAAAACCTAATTTTTTCATAGGACAAAGAGACTAATGAGACATTTCAAGTGTAATATTTATGTAAGGGAATGAGACCATGAGCGGAAAAGCATATCTGCTACCTATTATGTACTGCACTATATTGACTTGAATTTGTTGGACCAAAATTTTATTTGATTAAATAGTAAGTTCATGGCAAAGTTATAATATCTAATCCCCATATCTCAGGCTCCAAACATTGAAACTATTTTTGACTCTTCACTATTCTTTATTCTCCATATCTAGACCATTGTCAGTTTGTCAATTGTCATTTCTTGTCTATACTATTTCCATTGCTGCCATCCTAGTTTGTATTCTTGTTTATTTTCCACCTAGGCTATTTTGATAAGCTTCTGCCTGCAGTTTCTACTCTATCTTGTCTATTGTTGCCAAAATAATCTTAAAATGTGAACATATAACTCTAGATGTGTCTTGCCAGTGCTGAATATAATAGGGCCCTTATATTTCTTGATACAGACACTCTTTTTTATTAATGCAGCTGAAGACTATCTTAGGTTTCTGGGCAGTGAGATAGTACAGTGGATAGAGCTCTGGCCTTGGAGTCAGGAAGAGCTGAGTTGAAATGGAGCCTCAGACATTTGACACTTGTTAGCTGTGTGACCCTGGGCAAGTCACTTAACCCCATTGTCTCAACAAAAGACAATATTAGTTTTCTAGCAGTGTCACACTGGTAGTTCATATTAAGTTTGTGTCTTTTCTTACATGCATTTTTCCAAATTCAGTTCTCTTCCACGGTGTACTTTCAATGAATTTTTGAACCTAAAGGGAAAACTTGATGTTTGTTCACATTAGATATAACCCTACTGATTTAAGATCATCATGCTAGTATACTGACACATTATACAGTCTGAATTCTTAAAATTTTACCTGTCTGCTACTCCTCCAAGCTCCCTGCAGGGTCTGTATCCAAGCCAGTGATTAAAAAAAAAAAACTAAACTAAAAGGACAGGAACAAATATGCAACTCTATCTCCCTCAAAGTGCATATTAACCCATTGATCATTCATTTCACAACCACAGTTATTATGTAGCTTTGGAACCCAATTAGTTATATAGCTCTACATAACTTTACTATTATCCAGGTCACATTTTTTTCATACTGTCCACAAGGATATTATAAGTGATTTTTGCCAAATGCCATGCTGAAAAAACTTATTCAATAGTGTGAACCTTAATTCAAAGCTTCAAGGATTTGCAGTTTCATTAGTGAGTCCTCCTTGGAGAACTTCAGATCAAAAAAAATTTCTCCATGACTTATTCTTCATTAATTAGCTTAAACAAAAACAAAATAATCACCTGGTGATGAACTTCTTTGAATTTGAGGCTAGCTCTCAGATGACAGACATATAATCCAAATTTGGACATTTCTGAAATCTTTTTCATCTTGATAGAACTCATCAGGATGAGAAATCCAAGGCCATCCACATAATGGTAAAACATTGTAGTAGGTATCTCATAAGGAACACAACCCTATAAAAATGAAATGGTTACTTTTGATTTATTTGTTCTAGAAGTAACATGATCTTTTACATGGATCCAGACTTTCTTTTCTAAGTTCATCTCTCTAAAAATCTGCCTTACAATTTCACAAACAAGTGTTTGCAGAATCTGTGTGTATATATTTTTTTCCTTCAGCTCTGTGAAAAAAATGAAATAACATTTTTCCTGTATCCATGTTCTTGTCCCAGTGTTCCTTGTGATTTTTCAAAGATTGCTACTACCGCAACACCTGGATGTTCTTTCAATTTCATTTTGGTAGGACATAGGGACTAGAATGTATGTAATCCATCTATGTACTCTTGTACTAAGTTATTACCTTAAACTTCAATTACTTTTAGATGAGTATTTTATTCTTATTAGGTTGAGAATCACTCTATGATAGAGAAGACAGAAGCAAAATAGCATTTGATTTTTACTTTCTCAATATTATCTTACAGGATCTTTACAAAAACAAAAACCAAAAACCAAAAACCTCTATTCTCAAAAACTGATACCCAAAGAGATTGAAGTGAACTTTCTCCTAGGTCACATAGCTCCTTTATTTAGTGACAGAAACAAATGGAACTTTCAGAATCCCTAATTCGTCCCCAGTGCTACTTTTGCCACTCACGCAATCTACTTACTAGAGTAAGCAGAACTTGAAGCTCTATAAGAGGAGTTAACAAGCAAAGACATCACTGCTTTCTCCCAGTCCTTCCAGGTCAAGTTGTGGAAGAACACAAAACTCTAAAATCTGAAAGTCTGGAAAGGAACCTCTTTGTGGTCATTCCTATGTAGTATCAATTAGGAATATGCCTTAAAATGTGGTGAGGCACTTCTGGTGGTTTCTTTTCTGAAATGTTGTGCTTAAACTGGAACAGTTTTAATTGTACCCCTAATTAATAACCCTAAAATCTGGTTTCTCCCTCTATTTAAAAGAAAACAGTTTATGAAATTGAACCAAAGCACCCAAGAGAATCTGTTTTCTTGTCTTATTTTTAAAGGCAGATCACACACTGGTAGAAATGGAAAAAGCCATGTCTTCTAAGATAAAACAGTAAGAATGACAGTAAGAATGTTTGCATTTTTAGGGAGAAAAAAAGTGGTGAAGATTTTTAGGGGACTTAGTTCTCTTGTTCGTATAAAAAAGTATATTTAAATATAATCTTGTACTTCTTATTTGTTAGATCAGGGTTAAGATTTCAAAAAAAAAGAAGATTCCATGTTCTTAAAGTAGAGGAAAAGTGACTTACTTCTTTGTAAAAATGACTCTAATTAAGAAATAGAAATAAAGCTCTTTGTGGTGTTTCCTTAGTAGCCTTGTTTCCCTTGTTTTGATGGGGGTGGGGGAAAAGGAGGTGACATGCTTTATAAGTATCGTACAATCTTATGGAGTAAATATCAGCTATCACAGTCATTTTCATGTCAAGTAATCTTGACAGATGATGTCAGATTCCCTGTCTCACTTTATCAGTGTCACTCTTTAAGTACTAGTGGGACAAAATAAGTCCTCTGGGCTTTGCCTCCTTTGTTAGAGTCAGCCTTGGGGAAAATCAGAGCAAATGGTTACATGACACTTAGTTATAAGGGATAGTCACATCTCCATGTGCTTCTGTTGTGTAAGCTGGCATTAGACATCTCCAGTCTTAGGACTAAATAGCAATAATAGCTAGAATCTGTATAGAATTTTAAGAATATAATATAGAAGCCTAGATAGTCTTAACCAGTTTCCATACCTGTAGATTTTTTTCAAATTACAAAAACTGTACCTGAAAGTTCGTGTGTTGACTATTGACTTCCTACTATTTAATCTCCATTCTATAAACATATCAGTAAAACCATATTGCTGCTTATAATGTGTGTCTTTATAGTAACAATGAATTAGAAGATATTTTAAATGCAAGTGTAATTATAGATAGGGATCATTTTAATAAAAAAAAGTTGTTGATGTTTGAATTATATCATTCCAGATGTTTAAATAATATTGCTTAACTTCTTAATACCAATTCATACCCTTAGTAATGGGAGAAATCAATAATTCAATCAACAAATACTTGTTAATCACACACTAAGTGCCAGGCTCTATGCAAAGCACCAGGGAATAAAAAGGAGGGGGGTGTATCCCTGCCTTCAAGGAGTTTAATTAGCAGCTGGGGACTTGGAAAAGCCTCCTGGAGGAATTAATGCTTGATCTGAGTCTTAAAAGAAGCCAAAGATTCCAAGATTCTGAGATCGGAAAGTAAAACTTTTCAGGCATGAGGAACAATGAGTGTGAGAGCACAGAAATGAGAAGTGGAACGTGTGAGGAACAATATTTGGGTGACTATAGCTGCCTTATAGTGTAGAGCAGAACTTCATAAGATGGGAAAGGTAAGAATGAGTCACGTTTTGAAGATTTTTAATGCTAAACAAAAGACTTTAAATATGATTTTATGTGAAATAGGGAGCCACAGGCTTTTAATGAGTAGGGAGCGGGGGTCGTAGTCACACTCAAATTTTCAGAAAAACAGTCTTGCAATTCAATTGATGTGGGGAAAGATTTGAGTCAGGAAAAGAAAAATAGAAGGCATATCACAATGTTTGAAGCCAGAAGAGTTGGGGCCTGTACTAGAGAGGTGACTGTGTGAGTAAAGAGACAGAATGTGTCTATGTAGAGAAAAAAAAAAGATGACATTATTTGATAACTTAATGGATAGATATTTGAGCAAAAGAGGAATCAAGGATGACAACAAGATTGAAAATGGTGAATTCCTTAACAGCAATAGAAAAATTAAGAAGATGGAAGATATTGGGAGTGGGGTAGGGATTTTGAGCTCTTTTTATTAATGCAATTACCAGTCATGATTCTAGAGGATTCATGATAAAACATGCTAACTATTTCCTGACAGAGAAGATGGACTTGGAGTGAAGTTTGACACAGATTTTCATTGACTTAAAAAAGAATTAAAAAAGAAAAAAAAGTAGTTTTGGAATCGTTGAATTTGAAATACCTAAGATATATTCAGTTTGAGATGACCAACAGACATTTGGTGATTCTAGGACTGGAGCTCAGGAGAGAGACAAAATTCTATCAACTTGCTCAGTTCTAACTAAAGAGCAAATATATACAATACTAGATCATATAGTTTTTAACTAATCTATAAATCAGTTCAATATTTTTCTTGTGGGTGAGGAAAATACTACAAGATTTTGATTTTTAAAAATGGGTAACTATGGCAGCGAATTGCTAACTTCATTCAAAAAAGGCTAGTCACTGTTAGCATCAATTCATTGAAACTTCCATTCTACCACTGCTTGCCCTGAAAATCTACTGCTTCTCCTAGAGCGTGCTAGAAAACTTACTCACAGAAGGCTTATCTAGTGGTTTGGTAAAATGGGAATTAACCTGTCAAGAGAGATAAAGATAACTTGATCCTGAGAAATAACCCATCACTAATCATCCTTTCTTTGAAAGTTAAGTTCTACAGATCCATGTGTCTGGTAAAGTTCCCAAAGAGAAAGATATAATTTTCACATGTTATGAATATTTTTATTCTTCATTAAAATTGCAGTCAGAGCTTGAGTTCAGATACTAGCTATACTACTTATGGTGTGATCATGGGCAAGCCACTTTTCTTCTCTGGATTTTTTTTTACTTCTTTTTTTTCTTAGTTCTTTTGTACAATTAGAGGTTTGCACTACATGACCTCTAAATTATCTTCTAGGGCTAAATTCATAGACTTTGTGAAAAAGAAGTATTGACTGGATACGGAAATAGAAGAGTGTGAAACTTTAATATACATGGGATAGTCAGTTTATGATTTTCTCACAGGCACTTATGATTCTAATTTAAAAAGAGATTAATTCAAACAACTAATTATTAGAGTTGGCAAAGGGTAAGCAGGATCCTGATTAATGGAAGTACTCATTGTACTTTCCTGCTGTAGGCATTAGCTCCTAATAGTTTTTAGCAAAAAAAAAAAATACATTATGAAGGTCTGATATTTTGTATCCAGATACAACAATTTTGTTTTTCTAAAATTTAATTGAGGCCTGAAAGGAAAGGTCCCAGGAATGTCATAATGAAAATCCAGTGCTTCTTTGTTGAATGAAAAATGCTTGCAAAGATCTAGAAAGAATTAGTCTTAAGTACCAAGGAAATACCATTTAGATCAAATAAGACCTGATAGCTCCTATTAAAAAATGGAGAAAATCTTGGAATATAATCTTCTGAAAGGTAAAAAATATATATAAACTTGCAAAGAATAGCATCCTCAAAAACCAAAAAAAAAACTTGATTATAATTATATAGGGGAAAATGCACTTTTATTGGAATAGAGATAACTTTAAATGATTTCTGATGAAAATATAAGAGCTAAGTGGAAACTTTGACATGCAAAAAAAGGCCCCCCAAAAAAAAATGGAAAGGAAATTTATTTGAGCAGTTGGAAGGAAGTATATGATGAGGTAATGCTAACATTATAATAACAGAACCTTAATCTCTTCAAAGGGTGAAAAAGTTGATTTTTTTAAAAAGGTAGACATCTGGGGATGGATTGATTTTGTTCTGAGGGTTTCAGCAAGGGAAATAGAAGAGAGAGCAACCGGAGGAATATGCTTATGTAGAAAGAAAGGTGTAGAATTTGATATTTCTCAAATTTGGGATATGAGAGAGGAATATACAAATATGGATAAAAGGGTAGGAAGAGTGTACATCACAAAGACCTCACTCTTTTATGATAGATAGTCTGATAATTTTTAAATTCTTTCTCCTGGATCTATTTTCCACATCAGTTGTTTTTCCAATGAGATATTTCACATTGTTTTCTATTTTTTTATTCTTTTGAATTTGTTTTACAGTGTCCTGATTTCTCATAAAGTCACTAGCTTCCAATTGCTCCATTTTAATTTTTAAGGAAGTATTTTCTTCAGTATTGAACTTCCTTTTCCATTTTGCCAATTTTACTTTTTAAGGCATTCTTCTTCTCATTGGCTTTTTGACCTCTTTTGCCATTTGGGTTAGGCTATTTCTTAAGGTGTTATGTTCTTCAGTATTTTTTGGGTCTCCTTTAGCAAGCTGTTGACTTGTTTTTCATGATTTTCTTACATCATTTTCATTTTGTCCTCTACTTCTTTTACTTGCTTCTCAAAATCCTTTTTGAACTCTTCCATGGCCTGGGACCAATTTGCATTTTTCTTTGAGGCTTTGGGTGTAGGAGCTTTGACTTTGTTATCTTCTTCTGGTTGTATGTTTTGATCTTCTGTGTTACCAAAGTAAGATTGTATGGTCTGACTCTTTTTGCTGTGGTTGCTCATGATCCCAGCCAGTTACTTGAGTTATGAACTCTTTGTTAAGGTAGGGGTCTGCAGGGGCAGCTAGGTGGAACAGTGCATAAAGCACTGGCCCTGAAGTCAAGAGGACCTGGGATCAAATCTAGCCTTAGACCAAACACTTCACACTTACTAGCTGTGTGACCTTGGGCAAGTCATTCAACCCCAATTGCCTAAAAACAAAACAAAACAAAACAAAAGTTAGGGGTCTGCTTCCAGTGTGGAGAATGTACTGTCCCAAGCTTTGGGGGTTTTGTGCAGCTGTTTTCAGAGATAAACAGAAATACCTGTAAATTTTCAGTTCTTCCAAGGTGCTATGATCAAGGGCAAGGTGTTCACTCCTTTCCTGGCCTGTGCTCTGGTCTATGAGTGACCACAAGTATTCTGTTCCGTCTTGGAAATGTGAGGAGAATCTCCTTTTCATTGCCACTACAAGCTCCACCTTGCCAGTGTGCCTGCTCGCCCCAGGACTGCCACCCAGAACTGTGACCCAGATCCAAGCAGAGGCAAAGCAAGAGAATCCTGCACCAACAAAGAGATCCCTGCAATCACCCTATGATCAGCTACTTGATTTCCCCTCAGTCTGTGGGCCAGAAGCTCCAGAGGCAGCCACCACCCCATGGCCATGCTCAGGGACTGGGGCTCAGAGCGCACTGTGCTTTTCTTTCACTGCAGACAGAGACTTTTCCTACTGACCTTCTAAGTTGTATTTGGTGTTCGTGGATTGAGCACTCTGGAAACCACCACAGTTGCCTGTGATTCTGTCCTCTGAGGCCTGCTCCAGGTTCACTGACTCCTGCCTGCCCATGCCAAACTGTGTTCCTCTCCCAGCCCAGCACAATATACCTTTCTGATCAACCACCCTGATTGTCTTAGGCTGGAAATTTGTTTCACTCTATCTTTTTGTGGGTTCTACTGCTTTAGAATTTGTTTAAAGCAATTTTTTACAGGTATTTGGAGGGGTTTGAGGGAGAGCTCAAGCAAGTCACTGCTTTTACTCTGCCATCTTGGCTCCACTCCCCAAGTTGAGATTATTATGAAAGGCCTCCTTGAGAAGGCTATACTTGAAATAAGCTTAGCAGAATACTATAGGTATTCTAAGATGCAAAGATGAAGAAAGAATGCATATCAGGCATAGATTGTGCAAAAACATAGAGTTGGGAGATGGGAGATGTGGGACACAGTACAATGTGTGAGAATCCACTGGAAGACCAGTTAGGATTTTAGAGAACGTTAAGAGGTACAATGTATTTATGGCTGGAAAAGTAGATTGAAAATAAATTGTAAAGGCTAAAAATGACTGAAAAGTTTGATTTGATGCTAGAGATAGTAAAAGAGTTACTAGGGTTTTATGAGTGACACAGTCAGATCTGTGTTTTAGGAATATTACTTTAGCAAGTTAGGAAATATGGATTGGAGAGAAGAGATACTTGAGGCAGGAAGACCAATTAGGTGGCTATTACAGTTATCCAGGTATAAGGTGATTGATATTTGAACTGGGATGGTAGCCCTGTGAGTGGAGGGAAAGGAAGAGATGTGATAGATGTTATAAAGGTAAGATCAACAAGATGTCCAACTAATTTTATATGTGAGAGGAGAGAGGATGAGTGGTCAAGGATGACTCCAAACCAGTTTGGGTTTCAATGTCCACTTAATCCATACTATTACCCTATTTTTGTAATTCACATTCATAAATAGTACACAATAAATTGAGTTGTGTAGGTTGAAATTTTAATTGTTCAGATTTTTAAAAAATGTTATACATTTGCCAAATGTGCACCATGGCTGGATTGCAAGTACTTTAGAAATTTTTCACAGGCACTTAATAGATACTACTTTAAAAAATTAACATTTTTATTTAAGGTTTTGAATTTTAAGCTCTATGCCTCACTCCTTCCTTCCCCTCCCCCCTACCTGAGACAATAAGCAATTAGATATGTTATACATGTACAATTATGTAAAACATTTCTATATTAGTCATTTTGTACAAGAAGACTCAAATGAAAGAACAAAATGAAAGAAAGTGAAAATTAGCATGTTTCTGTCCATATTCAATCAATATCGACTCTTTGTCTGGAGGCAGATAGTGTACTTCACCTTTGGTCCTTTTGGATTGTCTTGGATCATTGTAATGCTGAGAATAGCCAAGTCATTCTCAGTTCTTCATAGGACAGTATTGTTGTTACTGTGTACAACATTCTCCTGGTTTTGTTCACTTCACTATGCATCAGTTCATGTAAGTCTTTCCAGGTTTTTCTAAAATCATCCTGCTTGTCATTTCTTATAGCACAATAATATACTATTACAATCATATGCCACAGCTTGTTTAGCAGTTCCCTAATATCAATTAAGGACATTCCTTTGATTTCCAATTCTTTGCCACCACAAAAGGAGCTGCTATAAATATTTTCATACAAATAGGTCATTTCCCCTTTTTTGGATGCCTTTGGGATATAGACCTAGGAGTGGTATTGCTGCATCAAAAAGGTATGCACAGTTTTATAGCCTTTTCGCCATATTTCCAAATTTCTCTTCAGAATGGTTAGATCAGTTCACAACTCCACCCATAGTGCATTAGTGTCCCAGTTTTTCCACATCCCTTCCAACATCAAATATTTTTCTTTTTTGTCATATTAGCCACTCTGATAGGTGTGAGGTAGTTTCAGACATGTTTTAAGTTGCATTTCTCTGATCAATAGTTATTTGGAACATTTTTTCATACGACTATAGATAGCTTTGATTTCTTCATCTGAAAACTACCTGTTCATATATTTTTACCATTTATCAATTGGAGGAATGACTTGTATTCTTATATATTTGATTCAATTCTCTATATATTTGAGAAATGAGGCCTTATTAGACATACTGTTACAAAATTCCTCCCCCCCCCACCCCAGTTTTGTTTCTTTACAATTTTGGTTGCATTAGTTTTGTTTCTGCAAAAACTTTTAAAATTTTACATAATCAAAATTGTCTATTTTACATTTTGTAATGTTCTCTATAGCTTCTTTGGTCCTAAATTATTCCCTTATCCATAAATCTGACAAATAAGCTATTCCATGCTTCCTTAATTTGCTTATGGTGTCACCCTTTATGTGTAAATCATGAACCTGTTTTGACCTTATCTTGGTATATAGTGTGAGATGTTGGTCTATAACTAGTTTCTGCCATACTGTCTTCTAGTTTTCCCAGCACATTTTGTCAAATAATGAGTTTTTTTTTTAAAAACTTGGATCTTTGGGTCTATTATATACTAGATTACTGTGGTCATTTACTACAATGTAATTTGTACTTAATCTGTTCCATTGTAGTGGATTTGCAACTATTTCGTAACATGTACCACATTGTTTTTGATAATTACCACTTTATAATACAGTTTGAGATCTGGTACAACCAGATCTTTTGCATTTCTTATTGATTCCCTTCATATACCTGAAGTTTTGTTCTTCCAGATTAATTCTATTATTGTTTTTATACCTCTATAAAACAATTTTTGATAGTTTGATTGGCATGGCACTGAATAAATAGATTAATCTAGGCAGAATTGTCATTATTGTTATATTGGTTCAGCCTACCCATAAGTGATTAATATTTTCCAATTGTTTAAATCTGACTTTATTTGTGTGAAAAGTGTTTTATAGTTTTGTTCATATAATTCCTGGGTTTTTCTTGGCAAATGACTCCCAAGTATTTTATATTGTCTACAGTTATTTTAAATGGAATTTCCCTTTCTATTTCTTGCTGCTGGACTTTGTTGGTAATATACAGAAATGCTAATGATGTATGTGGGTTCATTTTGTATCCCATAACTTAGCTAAAGTTAATAATTTCAAGTATTTTTTTCAGTTGATTCTCTAAGTATGACATAATATTATCTGCAAAGAGAGGTAGTTTATTTTCTCATTGCTATTCTAATTCCTTTAATTTCTTTTTCTTCTCTTATTGCTTTAGCTAACATTTCTAGTACAATATTAGATAATAGAGGTGATAATGGGCATCCTTGCTTCATCCCTGATTGTATAGGAAAGGCTTCTAGCTTCTCCCCATTACAGACAATGCTTGCTGATGGTTTTAGATAAATATTACTTATCATTTTAAGGTAAGCTTCATTTATTCCTATGCTTTCTAGTGGTTTTTTTTCAATAGGAATGGGTTTTTCAAAGGCTTTTTCTTCATCTATTGAGATAATCATATGATTTCTGCTGCTTTTGTCATTGATATAGTCAAGTATACTTACAGTTTTCCTAATATTGAACCAGCCCTGCATTTCTAGTATAAATCCCACCTGGTTATAATGTGTGATCCATGTAAAATATTGTAATCTCTGCTAGTTTTCTATTTAATTTTTGCATCAATATTCATTAGGGAAACTGATATATAATTTTCTGTCTCTGTTTTGGCTTTTCTTGGTTTGAGTATCAGCACCGTATTTGTGTCATAAAAGGAATTTGGTAAGATTCCTACTTTGCCTAGTTTTTCAAATAGTTTATTTAGTATTGGATTAATTGTTTGATAGAGTTTGGTAAATCTTTGGCAAAATTGGCTTGGGAATCCATTTGGCCCAAGGATTTTTTCTTAGAAAGCTCATTGCTGGTGTCTTCAATTTCTTTTTCTAAGATTGAGTTATTTAAGCATTTTATTTCTTTTTCTGTTAATTTATATTTTTGTAGATATTCATTTATTTAGTTTAGATGTAAAAATAACTGGCATATGATTGGGCAAAATGGCTCCTAACAATTTCCTTTATAAAATCAAATTAACCAGTGGCTTATATATTTTGTTTTTTTTTCCATAAACCAGCTTCTAGCTTTATTTATGAGTTCAATGTTTGTGTTTTTTTTAATTTTTACTTTGAATTTTCTTAATTTCTCTTTTGATTTTCAGGATTTCCAATTTGGTTTTTATTGGGGCTTTTTAATTAGTTCTTTTTCTAGTTTTTTGGGTTTTTTTAGGTGAGTGCCCAATTCATCAATCTGTTTTTTTCCCTCTATTTTATTGATGTAAGCAATTAGAAATATAAAATTTCCTTTACGTACTGCTTTGGCTGCATTCCATAAATTTTAGCATGCTGTCTCATGGTTATTTTCTTTAATAAAATTATAGATTGTTTCTGTGATTTGTTCTTTGACCCACTTTTTTTAAGATTAGATTATTTAATTTGCAATTAATTTTAATATATCTTTCCATCATCTATTATTAAACATAATTTTATTGCATTGTGATATGAAAAGGATGCATGAACTATTTCTGCCTTTTTATATTTGGTTTGGAGGTTTTATGTTCTAATAAATGGTCAATTTTTGTGTAGGTGCTATATATTGCTGAGAAAAAGGTATACTCTTTTCTATTCCCATTCAATTTTCTCTAGAGATCTATCATATCTAACTTCCAGAATTCTATTCACTTCACTATCTTCTTTCCTGTGTATTTTTTGGTTAGATTTATCTATTTCTGAGAGAGAAAAGTTGAGGTCCCTCATTAGTATAGTCCTACTATCTATTCCTCCTGTAACTCACTCAACTTCTTCAAAACTTTAGTTGCTATACCATTTGGCACATGTATGTTTAGTATTGATTTGACTTCATTATCTATGGTATCTTTCAGCAAGATACAGTTTTCTTCTTTATCTCTTTTAATTAGATATATTTTTGCTTTTGCTGTGTCTGAGATCGTGATTGCTACCCCTGATTTCTTTGCTTCAGGTGAAGCATAATAGATTTTGCTCCAACCTTTTACTTTTATGTATCTGTTTCTTGTAAACAACATATTATAGGATTCTGGTTTTTAATCCATTTCTGCTATCCACTTACATTTTATGGGTGAGTTCATCCCATTCACGTTTATAGTTATGATACCTAACTGTGCATTTCCCTCCATGCTATTTTTCGCTTGTTTATACCCCCCTAAACTGCAACCCTTCCTTTCCTCACAAGCATTTTACTTTTGATCATTACCTTCCCCAGTATAGCCTCCCTTTTATCAGTTCCTGCACCCTATCTATCATCCTCATCCCTTTTTACTTTTTTAATAGCATAAGGTAGATTTCTACATCCAACTGAGTTTGTATGTTATTCCCTCTTTGAACCAATTTTGATGAAAGTAAGGTTTAAACTTTACCCATCTCCCTCAGTCTACCTCTCCGTTATAATGGATTTTTCATGCCTCTTTTGTGTGGGATAATTTACCCTATTCAGTCTCCCCCTTCCTACACCATTCAATCTCCACCTTTCTGAGACTACTTTTTATGATTTGTAAATAGTATAATTTTGTGACCAAATGTCCCTCATATCACACAGCAGTTTTGTTTAATTAAAAAAAATCAACAACCACTGCAAATTAAGAAACCTAAAGCAAGTCTTTAAAATTTATCCTGTTGATACTGGAATATAGTGTGGGAATTTTTGAATATAGAATAATGTACTTTCACATCACAGGGCAGAATCAAGCTGTGGAAATAGCTTTCAAGTGAATCATTTTAGTATTAAGCTATAAACTTTTCACAAAAGCTGTCATGGCTTCTTGTAAAATAATAAAGATGTTTTAATTGATTCCTTTCATTGTTTAATAAAATTGCTTTGTTTGATTGCTAGAGAAATTTGAATTGAGTTTTCATTATCTATTTCTGAACAATTTACACTAGTATTCAGACAGTATTGAGCTAATGAGTTTGAATTTATATTGAGCTTTAACTGTCTTCATGAAGTAGATGGGAAAAATTCATGGCAATAACTAAGCATTCTTCATTAAAAAACTATGTTGTACAGATTTTACAAGGAGTTATTTAATAGAGCTAAAGGATTGAAATTGGAATTTCACCAACTTTACTCTTCTGTGTCTCATAAGAAAATATGGTTTCAAAAGGAAATAGAACACTTATTAGTTGAAAAGCATTTTCCTGTATGTTTTAGAGGAGTAAGTCTTGCAAGTAGCTCAAGTTATGAAATCAAGTTCTGATGAAAGAGGTTTAATTTACATCGATAGCAAAAACTAAAAAAAAAATTAAACATTTTTCAATAAGATAATATGCAGTAACACATTTAAGACAGAAATGGCTAAACCCCAAATATCATCATATATACTTGTACATGCCCCTCAAATGCACTTTGAAAATCCTTATGATGTCATAACCTAAATTTTATATTCTTTTTTATGTCAAAGATAAATTATACTCAAAGATATCAATATTATTCCATTGCTAATCACCTACTACTACATTGTCAAAGTAATATTTCCAATCTTTCCTGCAATGCCTAATGTTTGGGGAAATTAATAAATCTATCTTAAAGTTAATTCTTAAAATTAGGTTAAACACTTTAAGGTTGGTGGTTTATCATGCATTTCAATTGTACCTTAGGACCCTCTAATTCTATAGTATAATTGAATTTCATTGACTATATAATATATCTCATTTGCTATTAAACCATTTGACCAGTTAGTGATTAGGTTTCTCAGACAGTTTTTTTAACTTAGTTAACTTAGTTTGTAACAGTTTAGAGTAGCAAAATAGCAAATTTATAGTGTACGTGAAATTGGTATATATTGAATGCTTGTTCATCTATTTTTGGTTTAAATTTTAAACATCAGGATGTTCAAATATGAATAGATAATGAAACATGCATTTGCCAAGTGGAAAGATGTTAAAATATGAATATTTAAAGTAAATATGATTGGCATTTTTACTAGAACTTTTCAAGTTTTAAAATTATTCCCAGATCTGAAGAATATTACTATTCAACCTGTCTATTATTGCAGTTGCCTTTCTGGAAAGTTGGAATGTTTCTTTGGACAGGGAAACTGGAAAAAAAAATTTATCTCCCTTGTTTTAGTTTATTACCCCTAAGAAACCAAATATTTATTTTCCATTCTCCAAATGGGTTAAATTTGTGGCCTTACTTGCAAACTTAGTCATTGCAAATTTGGAATCTTCCTGTATCCAAATAATTTATATTCATTCCCCACAGGCAGCAGTGATGGTTCTTGGGATAAAGAAAAACTTCAGTCTCCCCCCACCCAAGGATCTCAGGCCTCTGTTAACCACCCCAGCTTGCCTGGACAGCATAACCTTCCAGTTAGTCATCCTCTCAACCCTCTTCAGCAGAACCACCTTCTGCCAAATGGTACGATGGCATCTTTTAGCACTAACGTTGATAGTTTTCAAAAAGTAAAATTGTATGTCATTATTGTGTAGTCAACAAGGCAATGAGAACCAGTAGAAGTACTCCATATAAATAGTTAAATGTGGTTAGTATGGATTAAGAATAAGTAATTGATATTTTAAACAATATTTTAACAGAGTCACAAGCATAATAAATACACCATCACACTTGGCATTAGATACTTCAGAAAACTATTCATGATGCAATAGAACAGACAACAGTTTAATCAGTCATAGTGGCCTATTTTTCCTCCATGTCTGAATATCTCCTGTTGTCCTCAGTGGGAGTTACATACATAGAGGAGAAATGTTTTCTCTGAATCTTTTTGTTACCGCAGAATTTCTGAAGACTTTATTTTTCAATGATTTATGGTACCAATAATTTAAATAAAAGTTTGATCATTGGGGTTTTTTCCTTCAAAACATAGAGGCATGTATGATATGATATGTATCTATTTTTTTTTCTTATAGGACTGGAACTTCCTTTTATGATGATGCCCCACCCTCTAATTCCTGTCAGCCTACCTCCAGCATCTGTCACCATGGCAATGAGCCAGATGAACCACCTCAGCACCATTGCTAATATGGCGGCAGCAGCACAAGTTCAGAGCCCACCATCAAGAGTTGAGACATCCGTTATTAAGGTAAATGAATAAAGAAACAAAAACAGTCCATCAGTAGTTCCATATAGAATTTTGCAATTTTCGGTGAAGATTCTTCATGTAACTGCTCTTGCTAAAAACCTAAGTGTGACTAAATGTAGAATAAGAAATGCATTAGTAGTACTTATAAGATCATCAATCATAAGATATATAGATAATATATATTTATTTTCAAATCTCAATTTTATTTATTGGGAAAACTGGATATAAGGGGTGGTAACTCTGTTTAGAATGTCAAAGGTTTTTTTTCTGTATTTTAATAAGTGAAGTTTTCATAAATATGTGTTCATTTCTTTGAGATGACTGTAGGTCTGGCATATATTAGCAATTTAACAGGAGGCTTAAGTTGAATGGGAGAGTTTGCAAGAAATGAATTTAGTGTAGTTGAAATTTGTACTCATATCCAATGATCTTCCTGTTTTGAAATTGTCTCATCTCAATCCATTTATTCTATTTTGGAATTATAGTACTGAGTGCCTACTATCTATAAGGCATGATGTTGATTATATTAATCTTTTTAAAGAATGGTAGCAGTCTATCTATCTAAAAGGCAATTTTAGGTACAGCCATGCATAACAGTAAGAACTGATGAGAATAGTGGATTCTTCAATGTCTCAACACATTATTTGTTAAGGTAACATCTGTAAATAAATTTGAGTTTATAAGGCATGAACATTTTGTCTAACATAAGTAGACTTTCTAAAAAGAATATTTTTTTCCTTTTTTTTCCCCTCAAGCCCAAACTATGCTATATTCTAGTACTCAAAAGGACATTTGATCTAAACAATTTTCAAGTTCCCTCCAAGTGATCAAATTTGCAATCAATTCATGCTTGTCCATTTTGTGAGAATCACATGTGGACACTGCCATAAGTTCATCACAGTTGGTCCACCCAACATTCTTGAGTCCTTCCTCAATTTTTCTGACATCACAAAGGTATCAGTGGTATAAAACCTTGGAAGAACATTTAATCCAATTCAGTGATTCAGAATGTGGCTATTAGTATATTATATGACTACATATTCTCTTGAAAAATCTTTTTTGTAGCTGCAGTTAATACAAATATAAAATAGATTGCCAATTCCCCAGCTATAGTAATGATTTTTTATGCTACATTTTATTTGATTATTCTTTTTTACTCCTCTTTCGTAAGTACTGGTGTTGATTTTGGATACACACACACACACACACTCACAATTTATTTCTATTTCTAACTGAGCCATTGAAATAAGGTCAAATACGAAAGCAGTGGATATAAAGACTTTTTGACCTTCCTTTCTACAATTCACTAAACTTGTAGTTAATGAGCTATATTTTGTTATCTGTAATCTCACAAAGCACTAAAAACTTTTATGGTCCTGGAGAATATTTCACTTCCTAGTGATAAGCAATTGTAATAAAACTGAGACCATATACTTATTGAATATTATAAATAGGGTAAAATGATTTTACGACAAAAGGTGAGCAAGAATTAAAAAAAATACAAGGAAATAAGGAGATTAAAAACATCCTAGCTTTTTAAAAAATGTTCACAGTAGTCTTAACTTATAGTTATGGATTATGAACATTTATAACCAAGCTAGAGAAAGACTATCATTCGGTAATAAAATCATTAGATACATGTGTTATATTAATAGGAGAATGGATTGTGACAAACATGAAACACATTAAATGTAACATTTACCTATTTCCTTCTAAGCTATACCTTATACATGACATAGCTTTAATCACCTATAAATTTAGATTTTAAAGGTAGACACGTATGGGAATATATTTTGAATTTAACTTTTTATCAATAAAATATGAGATTGTAGGCTAATTAACCAAGCATTACCTTTTACCAATTTTATGCATTCACACATTTCAAATACCATGGAGGTAGGCCATTGTATCAAACTTCTTTATATTTTAGATGAGGAAACTGGGGTCTAGAATGTTAAATAATTTGCTTATTATCATACAACAGATATATTTTTGAAGCCATATTTATAGAGGCCATGTCTCTCTTCCTGAAAATTTAGCATCCTCTCCATCCATACATTCTTCCATCTATCTGTTTAATGTGCCATTATTTGTTCATTCATTCAAAGAATGTTTTAAAAATTCTTATTCTATTAAGAACATTGTACTAAAGATGAGAGAGACAAAAATTACATTGGACTCAGTCACTGCTGTTATCAGACTAAAGGAGGATGTAGTTAGATATAAATGCGTAAACTATATGCAAGTACAGAAAAGACACACAAACAAAATGCCATGTGAAGCCTAAGTCATGCAAAGTCATTTACACTTGAAGGGATCAGGAAAGCCTCCATGGAGAATCAGCCATTTAAAGGGTTATTAGCAGGCAACAGAAGTAGGCAGGGAAAAAGGATGGTGTAGGTTTGAATACATTCCATTAACTTTTGTGAAAAAGATATACTTTTTTTTTTTGGTGAGACAATTGGGATTAAATGACTTGCCTAGAGTCACATAACTAACGAGTGTTATGTGTCTGAGGCTGGATGTGAACTCAGGTCTTCCTGACTCCAGTGCTGGTGCTCTAGCCACTGCACCACCTAGCTGCCCCATACTTTTTTTAAACTATATTATTCCACATATATGTCATTAGAACTTTAAGATTCATCCTCCTTCTCATCCACCCAGTATCATCTTATCAGTCACCTGAGATAGGTTGAAGGGGAGAAAATGGGATTATTCATATCTTGATAAATATAATGAGTGGCTTCTGTTTTATTCTAATCAATATTATTTTTTCATTTTAAAAAATATTGACTTAATTTCCTCAATAATTCATTAGCATAGTATATTACCTATTGTAATATTCTATCTTTATAGCAGACATTTAAGTTTAGCATATTAATACTTCTCTATGAAATGACAAGTTTGAAGTAAATGGTTTCTAAGGTACCTTTTCAATCTAAATCCTACGATCATGTGGTGGGGCCTGCATCCTGATGCATGATAACTGAAGGTCCCACAAATGTTCTGACCTTGTCCAGTTTGAGTGGTGGGGAACTATCTTCAGATGCAAAGTAAGTGAAACTTTACTTAACATTCTGACTGTGGCCGTTCCAACAATGATGGCCTTAGGACAAAAAAAAAAGGATAGATCACCATTTTTTTGGTGATCAATTTGGTGAAGGAAGGACAAAGAATGGGGAGTTAGCAAGTCAGCTAGTATGTTTCCATGGAAAATTAAAACTACATCAAAGTTACAAGGTGGACCCAGCTTATAAAATGGACTCTATGAAGTATCAGTGGCTCATATGGCAATTCATAGTTGCATTATGTATGACTTTTAGACATTTCACAATTTAATTGTGATTAGAACCCCCTGTCCTTTGTTAATTAAAGTGAACAAGTCAACAACCATTTATTAAGTACCAACCATATGTCAGGCATCATGCTACTTTCATGAGTTGAGATAGCCAAACTTAATTGCTGGTGATGAGCCTCTTTCCATTTGGACTGCTTTTTTTGGGGAAAAATGAAATCTGTCACCAGGCCTTTTAAGTTCACCAGGCCTTCTAAATCTTTGTTTCTACTGCCATAGTCTTTCACAAATCAAGGCTACCTCCATGACATGATGAGGCTTTGGAGTATAGGATTAAATTTATATATGTACATATAAATATATTTTGACAGAAAATAAGTTCATAAAAGAATAAAAATCAATTGCATAAAATTTTTAAAAAGAATTTTCATAAACAAAATACAACTAGAATAAGAAGAGAATCATTTGAAAGGGAAAATATCTTTAAAATCTCAGCTAAAATTCTGATTTGCATAATAGATAATTGATATAAATATATAACCAAGAAGTATTTCCCCAGGATGTAACTGCTTAAAGGTTATAAATACATAGTTTTCAAAAGAAGAATATAAAACTCTCAGAAACCATACATAATTGTTCCAATTCATTAGAATGATAAGAAAAATTGAAACAATTTTGAAATTTCATTTCACATCCCTCAAAGTGGCAATGATGATATGATGTGGAAATAGAAAATAGTGGAGGGACATTGGGAGAAAGGCAGACTAATATGCTGTTGGTATAGTTGTTCAACCATCTTGGAAGGAAATTGGAATTGTACTAAAAAACAAATTCACTAAACTGTTCATTCATTTTTTTAACCTATTGATCTGACTGCTAGACATATATTGCAAAGCAGGTCAAAGATTGAAAGGAAAGTCTCCTATAACAAAATATTAATAGTAGCACTCTTTTTGGCAGAAAAAATCTAAAACAAGTTAAGTGAATGTGTTCTAGGACTACCTGAACAAATTTGTAGTATATGAATATATCAGAATAATATTATATGTAAAAAACAGTAAACAGGAAGAATGCAGAGGAACATGAAACTATTTGAATGACCTGATAAAGGAAAAAGTAAGCAAAGCAAGTAAAATGATATATACAATAAATATTATAAAATAAAATTTTAAAACATTAAAATGAATATCTATTTTTGTTAATTGTAAGGATCAACCCAGAGACCACACATCTCTTCATGACTCCCATGGAATCATGGGATGCCATGAGTGTGGAATTTGGTGTATACTGTCAGATGAAGTTATATGCTGGCAGGTTTGCTTGACTTCTTTTTATATTAGAAGGAAGAGTTCAATACAGGGAGATACAAAAGGAAATAACTCTACTGTGAAAACAAAAGGTATCAAACTTCTGACAAAAAAAATGAAAATATTTTATGTTTACTGAAAATGTTTATTAGTCTTTTAGAATAGAAAAATTAATGTACAGATGTATCTTTTGAGATACTATTGAGAGTTTTATGACTTAATGACTTTATTCTGCTGTTGAAATATCTTAGATTTGTCTGTGTTATTTTCATCAAAGATACTAGCTTTGTCTCATCTTCAATTCTTACTTTAATTAATTCACATTGGGGACAATCATTTCTAGAAAGTTGTCCATGAGGTTATGAATATTTTTTGGTCACAATAACTTCTGAATGCATCTATTAAATCTTGCAATTTACATTGCTGAATGGAGGAGGTATCAAGCAGTGAAATCACAGATCTTTTGAAATAAGTTCCTGATTCAATATCTTACTTATATGGCAGAAGTGAATAGTGTGATGAGAAGAAAATATTGGGATCCTCCCTATATATAAAGATCAAAGAGGCAACAAATCTGGATATTTGACTGAATTCTACATCATGGAGATGTATTGTGGGAGAAATATTACACTTCCTCAGCTAGATCATAGATTAAAGTTGGAACAGATTTTGGAGTCAGCCTACTTTATCTTACAGGGGAGGAAAGTAGTGATATGTTTGAAGTCACTCAGGTCATAACTGGCAAAACTAGGATTTGAAGCCATGTCCACTGATTTCAGATAGAGCACCCTTTCCTCTATACCACACTGCCTTGTCTCAGGGCATAGAATTTGAAACAATAGCTTCCTGGGTAGAAGTTACAAAGCAGCACATTTAGAAAGAATGTCTTAACAATTAGAGGTATTGAAATGCAGAATGATCTGCCTCTGGTCAACACAATATATGGCACATATTGGTGCCTAAAAATGTTTGTTGACTGACTGACCCTGGAAGGTAGTGAGTTTCTCCTCCTATGAGGGTTTAAACAAAGACTGGATGACTTACTTGTCCAATATGTTGTAAATAGGATTCTTTTCAGGTACTGTTTGGATCATATTGCCCATGAGCTCCTGTATAACTCAGAAATTTTGTTATTCTGTGAAACAATTGTAGTGGTAACAGAAAAAAAATATCTTTAAAATCTTCTTAAATTAAAATGAAAAAGTAACATCAGTCTAAGAGAGCCTAGTTCTGAAGATTCAGCTGGTAAATTGTTTTTCAGAAAACCACACAGATTAAACTCTCAAGCCAATGGGACAAAAGTATTATGCTTGAGGTAACAATGTACTACCTTTTCTAGTGAGGTCAGTATAAAACTATATTTGTCCATTATGTGCATTTGGCCTGATAAAGGAATAATTGACCCTTGCTTTTTGTATGGTTAATGTAGGTTATTTTATTATTGAATAGGAGAACTTTTTGACAGAAAACTAATCAGCCCTTATGGAATCCTAACAGATACCCAGAGACAAAAGTGAAAATAATATTAGAAAAATAATATAAGATTTATGAATCAGTGATAATTCTAAATATAATAATGAAATCTATATATGACATAGAGCAGAACAAGCATTTGTGCTATATTCTTTGCTAACTGCATTCTTCTGAGGGATTCACTTTATTATCCATCATAGCAGAAATGCTATAGATTATGGTTTGAATTCTAGAAAAACTTTTTTTTTCTCATTCAAGAAATTTATCTAGGTCAGCCTAGGAGATTTTTTTTTGAAAAAGATCATAATGGCTTATCTGTCCTAGCATTTAGACTATTTTCAAATTTAGAAGTGATAGTTCTACCACTTAAGATAAAAAGCCTATCATGGAATTGTCATGTTTCCATGTGTTTTCTGCCTAGCCTTCACATCAGCACAGATAAATATATGTCTGCAGTGTTTGGCCAGTATAAGGCATTCTAGGAAAAATGTAGAGATGTAGAAAAATGTAGAATTTCCCCCCATATACCCTATGGGGATTTATATATGAAGACTCAGAATTGAGGAAAATCTCTGTTTTTTTCCTTAACCTTGTCAACATCTTCTCTTCATAAATGAATTTAATTCAGCCACAGTTCTTACATCCAATTCATACTATTGAAGACACCAACGAAGCATATACCTCCAGAAATCACTAATGTCTGTGGAACTATGATGACTCCTCTACTGGCAGCAGGCAACCTATTGAAACAGACAATAGCTGGAGGGAATTTTTATCACCATTTTAGTCAACAATTTTACTTTCACTATTCACTGATCAGAAATACAAAACTTGTACTAAAACCATATATAATGAAGATATTCCTTGGTCCTGTTCTGGCTCCCACTAATTTTTTTTTTACTGTTTTCATGTACATTTTGCTGAAACCTAGTACTTATCAATATTTGCCATATGATTAAGTCCCAGTAAATATTAAAGTATTAAAAACTTTAAAAATAGCAATAGCAAGTAAAGTATTTTGTTTTTTTTAGGTCTCTTCATTTTTCCAGAAGATATTTCATTTTTTTTCTGCCTATGAAATAATTTTCCTTGTTAATCTTCTCAAAGATTTTATAGGGTAAAACATACCACAAATTACCCAGTAACTTTTTAGAATACAATGACTCAGACTACTAAATAGTTAAGTACAGTGATCAGTAATTTGGAAAATTATATAATGATAAGAATAATGGTGATAATAATTATAATGTAGTAGGCATGCACTGGTTCTGCTTTCTGGAGGGCAGGCAGGCTGCATCTACCCACCAGAGTTATAAGGTACCCCTAGGGGTTCACTGGGCTCTTTTCTCTGATAATGGTTGAGCCCGTAACAGCTGTGTTTCCCACAATTTGTTAGGAGGCCAGTGACTAGTACCCCAAGTTCCATTTAACAGTCAGTGGATTTTACAAAGGCTTATATAGCAAGCATTTCTCCCAATAAGTGAAGTAAACCAAGTCAAGGAAACAATATATAGGATAACTACAATAATGTTAATAGAAAAATAACCATTAAAAATTTGAAACTGAAATTCAAAAAAAATTTTTGATTTAAAAAAGAAATGAGTATGCACTGCTACTTGAGTGTTTTGTAGAGGTGGGGATCCATTGGTGTGGAAAATTGTGTATATTTTATATATTTACCAATTTTACTGATTTTTCCACTTCTTCCTTCCTTTTAAGTAAAAAAAAAATTGTCCTAAGGAACAATGCCTAAATAATATAAAAAACAAATATATTTTAAAAATGTTTTAAAACTTAAAAAGAAAATCACTTACATTTTGATGCCTGATGAAAGCAGACACACATCTCCCTAATTCCAGTGATTTCTTATGCTTCTATGTTCCCCCTTTCTTCACTCAGAATATAGGACTGCGTCCTAGGTCTGAAAATTATACTTGTAACTTACACAGTATACCCTTTGCCTTTTTCCCTATTATTTAATGAGCATGAGTCACAGAGTCGCACTGTGAGGAAGAAACTTCATCTATGGGGCCTATCATATCAAATATAATGTCCTCCAAACTCAAAATTCCTCAAGTTTACCACTTCAGACTATATGACTAATTTAGCACCCAAATTTATCAGTTCAAAATTATATTATAACCCTTATATGAAAACTTAATATTAGGGCAACATATTGTAAGATCTTTTTACTCTCATGTTTCATTTACTTTGAATCCCTTCAAATGAGAACAGATACATGAAACACTTGAAAAGAATACAAGAGTAACAGATAAAGCTACTTTTTAAAAGCCCTGTGAGAAAAGGCTAAAGAAACTATAATCAATTTGACCAATTTATTCTGAGAATATGCCATTTTTTTTATTCTAATAAGTCAACTAACAAGCATTTCTTAAACAGGACATATAATGTAGTCACTGGGCATACAATTATAAAAGTAAGACAGTTTCTGTCTTTGAGATACTGAGAGGGTATTATATTTCCAAGTCAGTGAAAGTCACAGGGTTTGGAGCTGGAGTGTTTTGTGGGGGTAATAACAAAGAAATGACTGTCACTGGATCACAGAGTACGTGGAAAGGTGTGAGATATAAGAAAGTTAGAAGGGCAAGGCAACTTATGAAGGAGTTTAACCACCAAACAGAGGATTTTATATTTGATCCCAGGAGAGTAACAGGTAGAGACTAGAGGTTTTTGTTTGTTTGTTTGTTTGTTTTTGTAGAAAGACAAATAAAGTCATACCCATGCTTAGAAATATAGGTTTGATAGCTGAGTAAAAGAAAAATTGGAATAGGTAGAGGATTTCAGTGAGGGAGATCATTCATCATTCTACTGAAATAGTTCAAGCTTGAGGGTACCCTGAACCAGGGCAATTCAATATCAGAGGAAAGAAGGGGTCCATACATATGAGAGATTTTAACAAGGATAGGATCTACAGAACATGGCAATAGGTTGGATATGGAAGGGCAAAAGACAGTGAGGAGTAGGTTGTGAGCCTTGGTGCCTGGAGGGATGGTTAACAGACGAGCAGATAGAGAATTTATCTAAAATATATACAAATTATTGAAAGTGGACACTAATGTTTGAATGAGGTGACATTTAAGCTAAACCTCAGAAGGAACTAGAGGTTTCTCTGAAGCTATGACATTTTGTTCTTTTTTTTTAAAGTTTAGAACAATTTACCTTTGAAACATATCCGAGACTGGATAATCCTAAAGAGTAATACCATCTTCATTCCACCTACATGTTAGTAATGCAGATTTCTTCTTTTGCTCTTCCAGGACCATTAGTTTTGTTTCACCTCTTTTTTGATGAGAGGGTATTCATCTTGAATTTCACTTATTATTTGTGACTAGTTTTGATAAGGATGGAAAATTGCCAGAGATTGTGTTTTATTGATTGGTGGATTTATGATACAAGATTATAGAGAAGTATGTTGAAGTTCTAAATTAAATATTCTTTTGCCTATGTCCTTCTTCAAATTCATTTTTGGGGTTAAAGCCTATCATGCAAATGAACTGATAAGTCCGGTTTCTATAGTTTCCTCCATAGACAACACCCCGCTTTTTCTTATTATGTTAAAATAAAATTCATTATGTCTTGTTTCAATAATAATTATGATATTCTCTTCTAAGCAATTGTTTGTTGTCTCCATTATTTTCCATCTTATATGTACTCTGTAAAGGCAAGCATATAAATATTATAAAAGAATTAAGCTGTTGAAATACTTTAATTTATTGTGAAACAAATGTATTCAAATTTTATTTGCTTGCTGGATTTCACTTTAATGAAATCCTTCAAAGAACAATGCATCATGTTCCAAAGATTGAAATTATACATTAAGTGAAATGACTAAATATGCTGTTTTCCAATTTATAGACAGTTTCTATTGAATACTAACATGCTTAAGTTCTTAACAATTTGCATGTGTTTAAAACATGTGGTTTAAAAATTTGTATTTGTGTTTTTCATCTCCAAATAAATAATATAATCAAAATTAAAGTAAGCCTAAAGTTACAGTAAGTGATGCAATCCTTAGCAATATTGCAGCTTTAAAAAAATTATTATTTTTAATTTAAATATTAAAATATCCTGTTATATTCCTAATTCTTAGCTGTGTATATTTTCTGATTCATTTTATATTTATTCTATGTGATCATTAAAAATGTAGAAAATAGAAAAGCTGAACTTTGAGTTGAGTATATGTATTGACTAGCCAGACATCTTATAAATTTACGTGGAAAATGTTTTTAAAAATCAGCTAATGGATTTTGAGCAGCACAACTATTGCCACTGAGGGTAGTCCAAGAAAGATTAGGTTGGATGTGAAGAGTTAAATACTTCCAAAGTAGCATCAGATTTTCATGCCTTCCATTAGCACCACTGCAAAATGTATTATGACAGGAAATCCGGACTCGCAATAAAAGACTTTAAAGGAAATTGATCTGCTTCCAGAATGCACGTTCTCTTTGTTGAACTAAACTTGGAAGGAACTACAAATATTTCTTACATATATACTTACTGATACTTTTTTAAAAGTTCTTAAAAGAGAACAATATTAATAATAATCAGTTGAAGGAAAAGGAGAAAAGTTTTAGAGAGAGTTATACCCACAATGTGCTACCCTATCATAAATAACTTTTTCAATAACTCAGAAATTGAAAATATGTCATTATAATTTTGAGAAGGACAAGACCACTTTATATACTCATGTGAGTGTGTGTGTGTACACATACTTTCACTTACTACTCTGTAAGTTAAGTGGAAAAGAGAAAGCCATTAAGAGTTAATATTAGAGTTTCAACCCCCTTGTGGTATGGTTGAGTATTTAGACTATTCAAGGAAAGCATGTTAGCACCTTTAAAATGTTCTAAAGCATATATTTAGCTACTTAGCTATCCTATTCCTGAATTACACCTTGTTTTTGCATTAATTTGGGTAGACATACCAGAGACATCCTTCAGAAGATAAATTATTTGAAGTAAATTCTTATTACAATAGAGTCCAATTTTGAGTTAAAAGAAGTGCTCATAATGAGTAGCTTCATCTACCAAGGCAGATAAACCTCTTCCCTCCAACTTATAGCCTTATTTAGAAAGTTCCCAAGATCACTGATAGGTTAAAAGTCTTGTATAGGGGCACTTCGGCTCTATGTGTCTGAAGCAGACTTGAACCCAGGTCTTCCAGACCTTGAGGACTTTTTTCTATTCATTGTGCCATGTTTCCTCTCAAGATCAGTGTTAGCCTAGCTTTGTAAAGGAGTTTTGTGTGTGTGTGTGTGTGTGTGTGTGTGTGTGTGTGTGTGTGTGTGTGTGTTTAGGGGGCAGTATATGTGCTTATATAATAACCTTAATGCATGTGATTATTCTCTTGACAGTTATTGTCTGCTTGTTCAAGAATAGATGACATTAATTTTGTCAATAGCATTTTTCACTGTACACACATGGGAAGGTTGTTTTTTGGTGGCTGTAAACGCTCTTGGCAGTGGCTAATCACTTTGAACCTGTGTTTCAGAGTCACGGTGAGGTGATGCTAAATCCTTTGTTAAAAAAGAGGCAAGCCATCCTCCCCTTTTTTTAATCTTAAAATTATCATAAGGTGAAGTGCATCTGTTTTTACTACAGCTGTGATTTCTCTACTCTCTTAATTCATATATTAGTTTTTTTCTTATAATTTTAGGTCATTTGTTTGCATTGCGCACTAATGAACTTCAGCATTTTAGAAGCCTAGCATGCTTGATTTATTTGGTTTGGAAAAGTAAATGAGAATGCATCCATTTTTCACATGCTATTCAGGACAGATTTAAATAAAATAGTTAAATCAGAAACTAGCACAGTTAAATAACATCTTCCCTTTAGTAACCCTTTACTTACCACATTTAAGCTGCCTCTTAATTTTCTTAAAAGAGAGAAGCACAGTGTAGGGTAAGCAAGAGGCCCTTAATAAAATATTCATTTGAATTGAGATGAATTGAAAGGGAAGATGATAGAGTTAAGTAGAATTGGAAAAGGCTTCATATACACGATGGGATTTTAGATGGTATTTAAAGGAAACCAGGTAACACAATAAGTGGAGATGAGGAGAGAGAAGATTCCAGGCATTAGGGACAGGAAGAGTGAGGGACATTGTGACTGGTAGAGAGTAAGATCTAAGAAGACTTTTGAGAATCCTCAGAGCCTACCTAATCCATCGAATCTGTTTACAATAGCCATACCTAAGTGGTTATTTATTTTCTCTTGAAGACCTCTAGTAAGGAGGTACACATTACCTTCTTTGGTAGGCCATTTCATTTTCCAAAGGCTTTACCAACAATCAGAACTTCCCCTCCTGTGTACAATATTTCATCTCCTACTTTTTTTCCATTTGCACAGGTGGTCACCTATATGTGCAATGCACTTTTTTCTCACCTCTGCCTCCTGGAATCTCTAGCTTCTTTTAAGATAGAGAGAGCTTTGGTGATATGACTTACAAGTATACTTTCCTGAGAAATTTCTCCCCCAATTATTAAAGGTCTATTTAATAAATTATACAAGGTAGTTGGGATGATAAAATAATTTTAGGTATTTTAGGTTAAAAACAAAATATACAAAACAAAAAAAAACTAGTGGTATCTTAAGATGTATGTTGTGGTGAATAGAGATTGGTCTTGAAATCAAGAACATCTAGGTTCAAATCCCATCTTTATCCCATGCTTTCTGTTTGATCCATGGTGAGTCATTTGACTTCTCAATGCTTTAGGCAACTTGCTAAGCCTTTAAGTTGCACTTAAGATGCCAACCTGTGTTCTTAGAGGGAGTTTCCTTATCCAAGAGTTCTTGTTACCAGTGAAATCTTTACCTATCTGCTTCCTAGCCCTTTCTTAGGTCCCATTTAATTAAATTATCCCTTACCAAGTAAGTGATTTGGTAAGATCACATCTGGAGTATGCTGTTGAATCCTGAACAAACATTTTGGGACCATCATTAAATTCAGATACACAGAACAGTGAGAGGTTTTTTTTTTAAGATTTAAAGTTTACAAAGCTCCTTCCGCATGACCTTATAGCACAAGAAGTACAACTATTTTTTCATGTTTGTCCTAATTTTACCATGAGGCATTTGAAACTCAGAGATGTTAAGTGATGCATCCGGGGTCACAATTCTAGTTAGTGGCAGGAAAGAGTCTAACCAAGGTTTCTTTTTTTTTTTTCTAATTAATTTATTTTTTGTTTTCAAAATTCACTTCCATAATATTTTTGAGTTTTAAATTTTCTCCCTCTCCTTCCCCCTCTCCCCAAGATGTTATACAATCTGATATAGGCTCCACTTATACATTCATATTAAGCATATTTTCACATTAGTTATGATGTAAAGAATAATTAGAAGTAATGAGAGGAACCATGGGAAAGGAAACAGAATAAAACAGCAACAACAACAAAAAAAAAGCAAATAGTATGTTTCTGTCTGTATCTAGACTCCTCAGTTCTTTCTCTGGATGTGGATAGCATTTTCTATCATGAGTCTTTTGGAGTTGTCTTAGATCCTTGCATTGCTGAGAAGAGCTAAGACTATTAAAGTCAGTTATCACACAATGCGACTAAGCAAGGTTTCTTGACTTCAATTCTAGTATCTTTTCAGTTGTAGCACATTGCCTCTAATGTCACATAAACATCAACTGAAGGGCCTAAGGCTTTTTAGTTTGGGCAAGAGGGAAGGATAAAGTGGATGGATGTGGTTGTTTTCTTTATTATGTGAAAGGATATCAAATAGAAAAGGGATTCAGGTTTGTTTGTTCATTTTTTCACACAGAGATCAAGACAAGCAGCACTGAGTAGAAGTTTCAGAAAGGCAGATTTAGGATCAAATGTAGGAGATACTTTTAGTCATTAGAGAAATCTAAAAGTAGAACGTTGTGCTTCAGGCAGCAGTTGTAGCCTGTCTTTGGAGGTCTTTGAGCAAAGAGAAGAGAATCAAATGCCCCTTTAGCCAGATAACTCTTAAGGTCTTTTCCATCTCTAAGAGCCTATGATTCTAAGCTGTAGCATTTATAAGACACTTTTCTTTATCACCATGTGAGGTAGGCAATACAGTTATTATCCACATTTTGTAGTGAGGAAACTCAGGCTTGGAGAGGTACTAGATAAACTCTATTGTAAATTACCATAACATTAGAATGCTCTTAGAGGGTGGGGAATATATACATACATACATATATACACATATACATATATATATATATATATATGTGTTATATGGATTATATATGTATATTATATTACATATTGTTATATTATATATGCATGATTTATATTACATACATATATTGTGTATATATTATATATGCATATATAATATATATGTTATATGAAGCACCTAACAGTGTTCAGTGTGCCTACATTAGCCACATGAGAAATGCTTGTTGTTTTTTGATACTATTAAGGAAAAAAGCTTGAGTTTATGTCTAATTCTCCTAACTCCAAGCCCCATGCTGGAAAAACAAACAACCACAATAAAGACCTGCACTTGAAGCTGCTTATAGAGGTTCACAGATCTAGAACTGGATGTAGGCTTTGCAGGTTACTAAAAATGTGGCTCTCTAATGCTTGGATAGCAGAGCAGTGATGGAATAAATGTTAACAACTCTTCTGGCATTATTTTGGTCTATCACATTAATAATCTATGCGTTAAATAGTCCTCAGATACTCATTGACACAGCAGACTATAATAGCTCCATTCATAGACTTCTTTAAAAAAGGATAATTCTTTCATACTGAAGTCCACTTTGCTATATTCATTCATTGTGGCCTAATGGCTCACAATTTAGATATTTTTGGTCCTCTTATTTGGGCCCCATTTTCTCCAAATAGGGAATTTAGACTATTATCTAACTTTTGCCATTGCCATGGTAGTGTATACCTATGCAACTTTTCCGGATGCATGTTATCTGACTATTCTTCTCTGTTCTCCCTCCTTTGTGTGGCTTTTGTGGGTTCATTGTTTCTATCCTGAGAAAAGCTCAAGATAAGTGGGGATGTTTTTAATGCAGCTCAATGTAAATGAAAATAATCCTTTTCTTTGCCTTAATATTATGTTTCTACTGCATTAGGAAAAAAAGCAGCCTTCAATAGACAAGAGAGCCATTGTATTTAACATATTATTATTTTTTTCTTCCTGTGGGGGTATAGGAACGTGTTCCAGACAGTCCTTCCCCTGCCCCCTCTCTTGAAGAGGGTCGAAGACCTGGCAGTCATCCATCATCTCACCGAAGCAGCAGCGTATCTAGCTCCCCTGCACGGACCGAGAGTTCTTCTGATAGAATCCGTAGGTCACCTACTTTTTCTTGTCACCATTTTAAACTTTATTAGGTTCAGGTGGCTTTTCTAATCAAAATGCCCTCATTCCAAATATATCTCAGATGTATCATGTTCTGAAGCTCTGTAGCAAGAGCCATCTCTCAACATTATGTTTCCCAGTTTGCAATATCCTAAGGTATGATGCTACATTAACAGTTTTTGATATAAACTCCCACTCTGTAATAACATACATAAAGCTTTGAGCTATGAAACAGAGCTTGAGATGGAAAGTAACCTTCTAGATTAGGTTTTGAAGTGAATGCAGCTCTCAGTTATTCAGTATCTCACTGTCCAAGTTGGGCATAGTACATCCCATTATTTTGTTTCCTCAGCTAGCCTGCAGCCAATCTTTTTGGCCACTTCAAATTCTTCATTAAATTCTCCAAAAGAGGGAAAGACTTGCAAAATGGAAAGAATAGAATTCAAAATGATGAATTTTACTTTTTGTTAGTCTTGAAAGACTATTTGTTATGTTAAAGAGTTAGGAATTTATTAACTATAGTTAAAATTAGCTATGGGTTTCAATGATTCGTTCTATCAAGGTAGAGCCGCATTTTAAAATATTACCTTATTGGAACCCAAAGTTTTAAAAACACATGTTGAAGAAATTGTTTTCACATGCTACTGGGAAATAAGAAATACAGGAAATGGGGTATAGAAATCTATCCTACTCTGTAGGAAAATAGAAGGGGAAAGGGATAAGAGAAGGGGAGGAGAGATAGAAAGGAGGGCAGATTAGAGGAAGGGGTATTCAGAATACATGCCATCTTGGGGTGGAGGGAGGGGTGAGATTGGGAGAAATTTGGAACTCAAAATCTTGTGGAGGTGAGTGTTGAAAACTAAGAATAAATAAAAATTTAAAAAGGAAAAAAAGTAAAAAGTAAAAATAAGTAAAATAAAATATTACCTTAATTCTATAATATGGAATCAGTCCTGAGCTATACTGATGTTTGGCCATGCCAGCCTCCAGAAAACCAGACCTGTGATAGGCAAATGGCACAATTCGTGCAGTGTCCCAAAAATATCTCCCAAGATGTAAGAGCAGAACAAAGGAGTTGAAAAGTGAAAATGTTAACCAAACAGTGAGTGTTTTTCTCCATCAAGGAGCACTGACTTATCTCTACACTTTATCCCTGACTAATTTCACTGATTTTTTTTTCCTGCTTAAGCAAATGGACCATAGCAAAGAGGCCATAGACACTAGGAAATACACTCTATTTAGACTTAGAGCATATCATTTTTAGTTGCATACAGACTTGAAGGATCATGGATTTTGAACTGGAAAGGAAACTTAGGGGTTCATTTCATCCAACCTCCTCATTTTATAGATTAAGAAACTGAGGTATAGAAAAGTTTAAATGATTTGTCCTAAGTCATACACAGGGGAGTCAGGATTCAAACTCAGATTCCATGACTCCAAATTGATAGCTCTTTCTACTATCACAATTATTTTCATAAATTGTTTTTCTTAAGAGAAAATGTTTTCTTAAGAGAAATGTTTTCTAATGAAAAAGATGATTTCTCAACAAACAAGAAATGATCATATGAAGTCATCTCAATTAAATTACCGTACACACACACACACACACACACACACACACACACACACACACACATACACCCCAAGGTATCCTAGAGCCAGTTAGTGCCATCTTAAATTTTCAGTGTGAGCATTTACATTTTGGGAATCAGTAAACACTACAAATTGGAGTTTAATTTATTGTTTTATTGATTTCTAAACTTAAGAAAATGATAAGAGAAAATATCAATATGCAGATTACAGTTAAAAGTTTTTTTTGGGGGGGAGTGGAAGCTGGTTGTTAAATATTTACCATCACACCCCTGCTGATACACATATGAATAGGTAAGCTTGTATCTACATTGTATATCAATAAACATGATATACAATATATACAATATATAGTGTGCATATATACTACCCATACAATCTATGTAAATATGTAGATACATACATATCTATCCACACACGTGTGTATATATGTATATATTTTATAATGTATTATTGTCATATTTTATATATTATATATATGTGTATGTATATATATATATATATATATATATATATATATATATATATATATATATATATATATATATATATATATATATATATATATATATATATATATATATATACACATGCATTTTTGAGAGCATCTAGGTAGCATGGTGAATAGAGCACTGGGCCTGGAGTCAGGAAGACCTGAGTTCAAATTTGGCCTCAGACACTTACTGGCTGCTGGGCAAGTCACTTAACCCAGTTTGTCTCAGTTTCCTCATTCGTAAAATGAGCTGGAGAAGGAAATGGCAAAACATTCCATTATCTTTGCCAATAAAACCACAAATGGGGCCACATAGAACTGGACATGACTGAAATGACTGAACAAAAACAAACGCATTTTTAAAGATGAAAGTTACATATGTTTGTCTCTAAAGTTAAATAGTATACAATTCAACATCTACAATGGAAGCTTTTCGAATTTATTTTTAATTATGGTGGGAAAAGTTATAGCTGGATTGTTAATTTTAAAATTATAGACAAATGCAAATCTACTTTTACTTTCTTGAAATTCAGAAGTTACTTGTATTATGTAGTTTTTCAAACTTCCATTTCCAAATCTCACATTGAGCAGTAACTGTGTGATCAAGAGTAAGTTTCTTAACCTCTCCAGACCTCGGCTTTCTCATCTGTAAAATGACAGTATTGGACTTGACAGATTCTATTTTTTCAGCTCCAGTTTTGTGATCTCATGATGCTGCTACTGGTAGCAGCTGGTGCTGAAATACCTCTGGTGACTATAAGATTGCCTTTCAAGTGTCCCTATAGGGATAAGATTTTTATCAAATCCTGAAGAGCAAAACATGCCATTTTTTACATCATGTCATTTTAATAGTAATGCCAAAGAAAGGAATGTATAGTAGATTTGAATTTTTAAGTCTTCATGTAATCTGTGGGGAGGTTTTCATCTACCCTAATTCTTAAAAAGGTAAAAGAGACTATTGTGTTTTATTTACCACAATAATTGAAAAGCAATATTTTTATTTCAATAAAACAGCAGAAATTCCCTATTTCCATGTTTTCCAGTGACATTTCTGTATAGAATGAACTTGATCCCAATCTATTCCATGAAAATGGAAGTTTCTTAAAATTATAGAGTTATTCTAAAGGGATAGATACGTTTTCTTATAAGAAATAAGAATGGTTTTATTTCATTTTTCATTTATCACTTATGTAGTAAGGACATCTAAGTAAAGAGTAAACTAAAATATTAATTTACCAAGAAAAATTATTATAATATTTGAAGGAAACAGATTAATATATCACGAATAACCAAAAAATGGTAGAACCATTCCATGAAGTCTTCAGGATTGACAGTTTGTTAAGTATCTTCATTGATGGGATAATTTAAATTAGATGGATATTTAGGTCACCTGATTCATTATCTAATAGATCAGGGTACCTTATGCTGTTTATATGATGAAAGAATATTTGTTTTTTCATTCAACAAGTATTTAATGACTACTTATTCTTTGTGGTATGAACATTTTTATGTATAAATCATTTTTGAAAAATAAGATTTCTTATCAAACAAAAGGTTTTCATCAGTTCATTAAACATCTTTGAAGAATGCATTTAGTTTTTCAAAAAAAATGTACTGTGCATTAAGTTGCCAACTCAATGTGCTAAATAGTACTCTAAAATATTAAATAACACCCTAGAGTTAATGGGATGTTAATGAAAAGTGGAACTTGAATACCTCGTTTGGAAAAGTATAAAGGTATTCAAAATAGACTAGAATATTAAAAATACCTAAGTTATAGTAAGAAGATAGGGTTTGTCTTTCATATAAAGAAAATTTAATTAATGTAAATGGAACACTGTGTGTTATTAATAGTATCACTGTGTGTATGTGTATATGTGTTTTGTTTTCTACCAGCAGCTGTCCATCAGAATGGGCTATCCATGAACCAGATGTTGATGGGCTTGTCACCAAATGTGTTACCTGGTCCAAAAGAGGGGGATCTGGCTGGCCATGATCTTGGCCATGAATCCAAAAGGATACACATTGAAAAAGGTAATATTAATATTCTGCTTCCATAATCCTCAGCCACAAAAGTTCAGTTCATGATGCTGTTTTCAGTAAATAACATAAGAGAAAATTGGTAGCTTAGTGGTAAAAGATAATTATCTTCCAATGATAGGACAGTTTGGGGTCTACCTTCTCTATGTGGTCCCTTTCTGAAGTAATATCTCTCTCCTCAAAAATTTCATGTTACTTTTCATAACTCTCACGAATTTATAATATTTTATTTTTGTTGTAACTATTTATATAAATGTATTATTTTTCTTAAAAGGTTATGACTTCTCTGAAGGCAGGCATTTTCATTCTCTTTTATAATACCAAGCCATATAGAATTCTTGGAAATATAAAATTATGGGCTTTTGTTTCAGAGAGAAGCTTGGAGTCATTCAACATAATGGTAATTTTCGAAATATGATCTGGTATTCTCCCTTCTTTCTATTCAGAAACTCATTCTTTATTCATCTTTAGTGTATGGATTACTTAACCAATTTTTAAACTTAATCATTAATTATTCATTCCATTCTCACTCCCCTGCCTTTTTTTTCTTATAAGGTTAGTTAAATCGAACTTTTGTGTGCTTCCAGATCTTATTTGAGATGGTCTACAATGTTGTTCCAGAGCTCAATAAAATCAGCACAATTTTTTCATCAAACAGGATCATCTACAGCAGAAATACATAACCTTTTTTGTGTATCACAGACCCCTTTGTCAAGTGAAGCTAATGGACGTGTTCTTAAATTTTTTTTATTAATTAAATAGAATACATATCATTGCAAAGGAAGTTAATTACATTGAAATTGAAATAGTTTTCCAAACATCTTTTTCTCAGTGTAAAAACCTCCCATCTAGAGATTTTCATGTTCTATGAGGCCCACACTGTTTCCATCTGGATTCTGCACTACACATCTTCTGTGGCAGAAGCAAACACCTTTGGCAAGCTTTACATTTTCACTTGGTATTATTAAGCAGATATTTTTAAAATAAAATTATCTATTGTTGGTGTCAAAAATAAATTGCTCAATTCTTTAAAAATAGCTTAAATACACAGAAAGTTTTTGGCAATGGTTCGAGAATGAGCACCAGTTGTGAAGGATTTTGAATAAATCAATTCTTTGGAAAACAGTTTTAGAGAAGGAATATTCAAATATGAAAATAGATCTTTGATCTTGACATAGATGTTCCCTCTAATGGTGTAGATGAGAACCCTCCTATGCCTACTTAGTCTTATGTGGCCCTTGACAATGTGTTGCCAGAATTTCTCCATAGGAGTTTCAATCCAATAAGCACATTTCCTTCTTTCTCTCAGCACCACAAGCATGGGCGGGGAACCGCTTACCCATCAACTGCCTCCTTCTGGCCACTTGACCAGCTCACATTATTTTTGAGTCATATATGATGCTGTATTTTACTCTAGGCCTTCTTTGTTCTTTGCCTGCATAAAGCCCACTATGTAGTTCCCCATTGCCATCTGTTACTTTTGAGTCATTTTCAGTTGTGTCTGACTCTTTGTGATGCCATTTGGGGTTTTCTTGGCAGAGATACTGGAATGGTTTGCCATTTCCTTCTCCAGATCATTTTACATGTGAGGAACCTGAGGCAAATAGGGTTAAGTGACTTGCCCATGGTTGCTCAGCTAGTGAGTGTCTGAGGCCAGACTTGAACTTAGGAAGTTGAGTCTTCTTGATTTCTGGCTCAGCACACTATCTATTGCACCACCTAGCTGTCCAACTGCCATGTGAGTGGTATTCAGTTTTAATTCTTCAGGGCATAATACTCCATAATGTATAGCTATATAACAACATATTTTTTTTAAAAAAGAAATCAGTTCTTTCCTCTTCTGAATCAAATAAGACAAAAGAAAATAGATTATCATTTTCTGAATTCATGGAGGTAATGGAAAAAAAAAACAGAATCAAACATTTAATAACACAACCTAAAATGGAAAGACAATGTGGGATCTGGCTACTTGATCCTTTAAATCTAAATTTCTGTGTTCTATTTTCTAACAGATGATATAATATACCCACTATGTGAATCCATATTCACAAACTCATAAAGTTATAGTTAGGGGTGGCAGGTTGATGGAATTTGGATTTACTGTTGTATTGGGATTAAACTTTGCATAATCACTGAAAGCTGCACGGAAGAGGTCAGTTTTTAGTAATAATGTATAAAATGATGGGAAATAGATTTGTACATGGCACAGGCTGTTCTGATTTGGCAAGATGCTCATGTGAGCTTCTGAGCATGGAAAAAATCATAGAAGAGGGATATAACAAAGACCACAAAGAATATAACTGTAATAAAAAGGCATGGAAAATCTTATTATCTACAATTAGGTCCTTGAGAAAAAGATATCTAAAATGCTAGAATATATGTTTTATTAAATATCTTAAGAAATTACGAGTTGCAAGATTCTGGTAATAAGTTTAAAATAGTTAAATTCTGTCTGTAAGAGGAACACACACACACACACACACACACACACACACACACACACAATTTGTGCTTAAGAAACTTACCTAAGAATTTATTTAGTGCAAATCAAAAGATATGGTGAGAACAGCTGCTCTGGGTTGCATTAAGCCTGCTCCCAAGCACTGATGAGACCTAACCAGGAGGTGTCTAGCTCTCCCAAGAGTGTAAATTAAGTGATCCATTGTTCTTTAACCTCAACTAATCAGTGGAGGTATATTCCTTTACACTAGAAAGTAAACAAGTTACTAATTTAGGACAAAAAAAACCCCTCAGAATTGTTGGAAGTAAGTCAGATAGAATATTTATGTAAGATGGTATCATTTTTTGGGGTGCTTAGTAATGTCAACTGTGCATTCATCAGACACTAATTGTTTTTTGATCTTTTCTTACTATCCCCACATACTCTCAACTTATCCCATTTCTTCCTTGGGAGCAGTTCTATCTGAAAAGTTGGCATCAAACAGTGATGGAAAAGATACTTTTGACAGGCCAAATTTAAGACTAATTAAAACTGAGGGGAAAAGTAGAAAAAGATAAAGTTTAGTCCAACTCATCAATTCTGTCATCAGCAGAGATCTAAGGTATTCCTTTACTTTGATCAAATCATGCTGCCTGTCATTTAGATAGCCCTCAGCTTATCCTCTTACTAAAAGAAACAATCAGAACATTTTTTAAATGATTTTGGCATTCAAGTATTTATGTAGTTTTGCTGAATTGCCAATATTGCTCTCCATAAAACTCAAATAGTTCTGTGGGCTCTTCCCATTAGTCTACTGAATCAAACTGAACATAGTTCTGAACTATTTATGAAGGACACGCAGGCAAGGTTATATGATGGCTTATTATTTTAATATAGTAGGGGGATGATACACTTTTTTTCTAGTAGTATCTATTCTATGGTCATAAGAAATCCAAACTAGCTTGCGACTTTCAATTTGGAGTCACAGGACTTGTATTTGCCATTTGTTGCCTGCATTGATTTTGGGCAAGTCAATTAACCTCTCTGGGCCTCAGTTTCCACAACTGTAAAATGTAGGGTTGGGCCTCGAAGATTCCTTCCATCCTTAAATCCATAAGGAATTTATTCTGTGAATACTGTGTACACACCACATCATAAGGAAAGAAGAATATGCAAAGGTAAAGGATACGACTCCTGCTTTTGAGGAGTTGATAATCTGGTAGTTTTTAAGAAATAAAATGACTATGAAATTAAGATTATTAAAGATTTCAGTCTCAGCAAAGCAATTCTTCAGGTCAGTGTTCTTTCTTCTCCTTCTTTCCCCCAACTCTTTGTACTTTCTATATTTTGGCTCACTGTATTAATGGTACATATTCATAATGTACCTAAAGTACACTAAAATTTTTTTCAAATCATTATCGTTTATGCCATTTATCATATGTCTTTATATCACTCTAGTAGCTTTCTTACTAAATATATTTGCATGAAAACAAATGACTTCAATCACAGACATGTGTATAGAAATTACTTGTATATGTGTGCCATTCTGGGATTGAACTTGCATTTGTCAGCTTGCTATCTGAAATCATTCAAAATGCAATAATTCTTGAGAAAACATGGATGCCTAAAAAAAATTTGGAAGGTCATGTGCATTCACTGAGTCAGTATTGTACAAATCTTAACCATCTGAAAATTTTAAGCTTTATTTTTTCCTAATTTTATATATTCACTTGATTTTGTTCTGAAACATATTCAAATACATCTTTTGAAAAATTTTAATTTCAGCCATCAGAATTCTAAAATATGAACTGTTGAATGAAACTTAGAGTCTCCCTCATATTTAAGGGAAAAAAAATGCCTCTCCAGCGTTTTGAGCTTACGGAGAATTTAATTAAAGTGTAATAGAAATATAAGTGTGAAAAAAGAGTTAATGTATGAAGAAGTAGCCACCATACAATATTGTAATCTGACCTGAGAGAAAGAAGAATGAATTTAAGATGATCAACTTCATTTAACACTCGAAATACACTCATGTAACTAAAGTTTGTTTTGTTTTGTTATCAGTCATTTATTTTGAAGAGTAGGCCTCCTGTCTGACTTCACCTGCAAGTTCAGGGGCCCTTCACAGGCCTGGTCCCACTACTGACCAGCACAGGGCCTTTGACTTGCTCCATTTCCAACTTGAGCCAGTTTGCCCCTCCTTTAGGTTCTCTTCTTGAGGGTCTTGACGTTTTTTGCTAGCTGCATCTGCCCTACTATCAGGAATTATAGGCATGCACTCTTAGGAGATGATTTATTTCTGAATAAATTCTATCCTTTATGTTTCTTGAGGCATCCTTTCTATATTCAGCCCCTACACTGTCTTTGAAGTTGGTTTATACTTTTGCAGACTCATACCTGATTTCTTGTTCAGCTTTTCTTTGTTTGTGTTAAACAGGTTCTGAATTTTTTTTCCTCAGCTTGCATTCCATTTGTGTTAAACAGGTTCTGAATTTTTTTTTCCTCAGCTTGCATTCCATTTTTCCTTCCTAAGCCAACTTATTATTATACTTGAAAGTTATTCATTGATTTTCTTTATCTAACAAATGAATAAAACCAAACATAAATGTTTTATCCTAGTTAGTGAAACCATATTTACAATAACAAGAAGAAGAATATTTAAATAAGTTTACAAAGTATTTAATTAAGTTACCTCATTTGATCTTTCCAACGACTTTGAGAGGTAGGTGATGTTATTGTCCCCATTCTATGGATAAAGAAATTGAGGTTGACAAAGGTTAATTACTTGCTCATGGTCATCCAGCTAGTAAATGTTTGATGGGGGATTTGAGCTTTTTTCCTGACTAGAAATCCAGTAGTTATCCGTTGTTCCACTCAGTTACCTCTTTATAAGGTGAATGACACTAATAATCAGTAACTTGTGTTATTTGGGGGCTTCATAATCTCTATTTGTCCTTTTCAGTCTTGTGCAAATCACTTACTCCTCCAAAGCCTCAATTTCATAAAAGAAAGAGGGTTGTATTAGATGGAGTCTGAAGTCTCTTCTAGTTCTTCATCTATGATCCTAAGACTACTCACAATTATTCATTGATGACTGCTGTTTGCTTGAATTGTACTGGGTATGAGATCCTTGAGAATAGGGATTATTTCATTTTTTGTATTTATGTCACACTGTGCTCAGTACATAGTAGGTGCTTGTTGAAAAATGCTTATTGATTTATTGATTTTGTTTCCAATAGCCTATGTCTGCCACCACTGGGGGGGGGGAATCTGCAAGGTTTTATGTGGAAGAAAGGAATTATTTTTCCTTGTAGCTGTTGTGTGGTACAATGGACAGAGCAGTGGTCCTGAAGTCAGAAAGATTCAACTTCCTGAGTTCAAATCTGGCCTTATTCACTTACAAGCTGTGTGACCCTAGGCAAATCACTTAATCCTGTCTGCCTCAGTTTCTCATCTCTAAAATGAGCTAGAGAAGGAAATGGCAAAACACTGCAGTATCTTTGTTAAGAAAACTCCAAATGGGGTCATGAAGAGTCAGACATGACTAAAAATGACTGAACAATAATAGCTACTCAATTAGCACAGTGGTATCAGCTCAAGTAGAAATGGGTGCCACTAAACTTTCCATAATGATCTCTGCAGGCTGCAGTCTGATTTGGTTTTGAAATGTAATGTTGTCTTTGTCTTAATGCATTTTTAATTATTTTGTTAAATATTTCTCAGTTACATTTTAATCTGGTTCATACCACACTTGGAAGTTTTGTATAGCCTATGGCCTTGTGTTTGATACCTCTGCATATATAACAAGTTTAGGAATGTGACTTCGGATGGGAATCATTTGGAGGTGCCTATCTATGGTTTTATTTATTTAGACTCATTTTGTCTCTGTTCAATTATTTATTCCCCAGATATCCATTCTATGATTTTGTATTTAAAAGTTGCCTTTCGACATTGTAAATTGGGAAGTATATTCCTAATGGTAATCTATCATCTATCTATCTATCTATCTATCTATCTATCTATCTATCTATCTATCATCTATCTATCTATCTATCTATCTATCTATCTATCTATCTATCTATCTATCTATCTATCCTATACACCCATGGTCCAAGGAGGTGTCAGCTATCTGAAAGGCTTTCATCTCCAATAAATTCTATTTCTAAGAGTATTACAAACAGAAATTGCTTAAAATTCATGCAAATTTCCTCTTCCAAATAGTCCCTTTTTCATTTTTCTTCTTTGGACTTGTTTTTAAGCCATCATGATTTTAATTAAGTGATTGGAACAGTAGTTCTCAAACAGAAGTTCTCAGATCCCAGACATGCTTCCAAGTTGTCTAAAGGATTTCCTTATCACTGGTACCATGGAATGTCAATCAATCAGTAAGCTTTTAAGTTCTATGTGTCAGGTACTGGAGATCAAAAAACAGATAAAAAAGTAAATGAATGGATAGATAAGTAAATAAGTAAACAGTTAGATGGATGAATAGATAGATAGTTTCACTCCGAAGGAGCTTACGTTCTAATGTGTGAGACAATATGTGCATATGTAGTTATATAAATAATAAAAAAAAGAAATACAAATAGTTTAGGGAAGGAGGACACTAAAATTTGGACTATAAGGCAAGGCTTCATGTAGGCCTAGATGTCTATAGCTTCAGGCTATAGACATAGAATCTCTAAATCCTAATATTTTGTGAGGTCCAGAGAGTTGTGTTGTCTAGGAGCATGGAAAGACCAACTTAAAATCATTAAAAGATTTATACCAACTACTCCAGATATGAACCTATTAGAAACATATATATA
>NW_027556180.1:115744098-115764098 GCF_003287225.1 Phascolarctos cinereus | reverse complement strand
CACAGCTAGTAAATGTCTGAGTCCATCTTTAAACTCAGGTCCTCCTGACTCCAGGGCTGATGCTCTATGCACTGCACTGCCTAGTTGTCCCTATAACTATCTTTTAAATAAATAAGCTATTTTTCCATTGACTAAGAACAGAATGAAACAGGCCACATTAAATGGCCTACAACATGGTTAGAATCCAGTGCCTAAACAGCTTTATCATTATTTCTCTCCTCAATCTGTTCCTGCTACTCTAGGTAAAAGGGGAGAAGAAGAGGAAAGGTAATAAGCCTTTTTACAGAATCTACTTTGTGCCAAGTACTGAGATAAGTGCATTACAAATATCACCTCATTTGATGTTCACAACAAACTTGTTAGGTGGACACTATTATAATCCCCATTTTACAGTTGAAGAACCCAGAGAAAACAGAGGTTAAGTGACTTGCCCAGGATCACACAGCTAGTAAGTGTCTGAGGCCAGATTTGAACTCAGGTCTTCCTAACTCTAGGCCTAGCACTCTATGCATTGTACCAGCCAGGTGCCTCAAGATGAGGCAAGATAGAGAGATGAAGCAGAAAGATTAAAAAAAAAAAACTAATTAGGAGAAAATTACAATAGTCTAGGCAAGAGGTGATAAGAGCCTGCATTAAGGTGGTGATTGTGTCCAGAAAGGGAAGGAGACATATATGAGAGATGTTGTGGAGACCTACAAAGTTAGAAAACTGATTGGGTATTTGGGGAGAGGGATTGTGAGGAATCAAAGCTGATTCTGAGGTGATGGACCTGGGTGAATGGAAACATGTGATACTCTTGACAGAAATAGGGAAGTTCTGAAGAAAGGTAGATTTTTAGGGAAAGATAATGAGTTGTATTATGGGTGTCTTGAGTTTGAGCTATCTATGGTATGTACATCCATTTTGAAACGTCACAAAGATATTTGCCAATACAGGATCAGAGTTCAGGAAAGAGATTGGGGCTGGATTTTAAGATGTGAGAGTGATCTGCATAGGTGTGATTATTAAACTCATGGGAGCTGATGAGGTCACCCAGTGAGAGAGAATATAAAGAGAAGTGAAGAGGGCCCGGTGCATAGTGTTAGGGCACATCCAAAGTAGGGGCCAGCAAAGGAGACCAAGAAAGAGTGGTGGACAGGTATGAGAATCAAAAGAGGGGAAAATCCAGAAGAAGGTAATCAACACTGTCAAATGCTATAAAGACTGGTATCAAGAGGGTTACAGATTGAAAAGATTTGCCCTTTGGATTGGGAAAATAAGAAATTATTAGTAACTCTGGAGAGCTCACCTGCTTCTACAATTTGCAAGATGACTTATACAGGGCCATGAGATATTAAATGGGAGAACTGGAATTTGAACCTGTATCTTCTGAATCCCAATATTTCTACCATACCTTATCAACAATTGTGTCCTATTATCCCCCTAGAAGAAGGGACATCTGAGTATTCACAGGCCAAAATGAAAGTAGGGCCCCAAGCACCCAGTAAAGGGGAGAGAATATTCCATTCATCATATCATCGTAAATATGTTGACTTCCTTCAAGACTCAACTGAAATCTCTCTTTCTGCAAGTTGCCTTTCTCAGTGTAGCTACTAGTGCCTTCCCTCTGGAATTACCTTCCATTTGTAATGTATGAATCTTGTATATACATTGTATATACATTCCCCATTAGAATCTTTGTTTTGTTTTAACTTTCTTTCTATTTTCAGTGCTAAGCACAATGCCTGGAATGTATTAAACCCTAACAAATACTTGCTGATTGATTAATATGGGGAAGTCCTAGTCAGGAAATTCCCTTTACCCAGAAAGATCAGAGTCAATTCTTTAACTTGCATTTTTCTTTGACAGTGACTCTGAGACTATTTCTCTATCCTCTGGATCTGTTACACACACACACACACACACACACACACACACACGCACACATGCACACACACACACACACACACACACACACACACGCACATGCACATGCACACGCGCACCAGCAGCAGCAGCAGTAGCATGCCATTTTAGCACTACCGAAAAGGGGATGTCACATGTGCTGAGCTTTAAAGAAAAGCAGGCAATTAAAAAAACAAAAGCAGAGGTGAGAAGGAAATGAAGAGGAGACAGAAGGAGTGATAATTTGGGGAGACTACAGGTAGATCTGTTTGGCTATAGTAATGATTTGTGGAATAATGATACTATGTTATATCCATCTACAATACTGTAAACTTGATGAGAGCAGGGATTATCTTAGCTTTATATTTGTCCCAGTGTCTACACATATCCAGTGCTTAATTGAATCCATCAGTGGTTTGTATGTGTCTATTGACAGGGGTTCATAGCACTTCAGAGGGAGGCTATGGAGTTGTGAACAAACAATGCCCCCTTGTTACTCTTTTATTTTTTAATAACAGGAATATAAATAGCCCTATATGCCAAACACACCCACTGTTATAAAGAATGTCCTCTCTGTCTCTGTCTCTGTCTCTCTCTCTCTCTGTCTCTCTCTCTCTCTCTCTCTTTCTCTCTCTCTCTCTCATATATATATGTATATATGCCTATTTACATATATATGACATTTACAAAATGCCTGTTACATATAATGTATATAATACATACATATGTATACAGAAACAAGAATTTATTAAGTAACTATTGTGTATCAATCACAGTCCTAAGGACTTTATAAATATCTCATTTTATCCTCATGACAACCTTAGGTGGCAGATATATTATTATACTTATTTTATAATTGAGGCAAACGAAGCATACAGCAGTTAAGTGACTTGTCTAGGGTCACACAGCTATTGTGTGTCTGTTATGAGATTTGAACTCAGGTCTTCCTATTTCCATGCCTAGCCTTCAGTTTACTGAGCCACTTTGCTACCTCATATAATTCTGACACATTTATAAATCCATATCAAAACCATTTGCCATTCTAGCAATAATCTTGAGGTGAAATGGTACTCTGAATAACATGTTAAATTTGGGGTTAGGAACAATTGAGTTTAAGTCCTGCTCTGATATTTAATACCTGGGTACTCATGGCATCACTCAACCTGTCAGTTTCCTTTCCTGTAAAATGATAATAATTGTAGCTTTGTTACCCATCCCACAGGACTGTTAGAAAGCTTGAATGAGAAAATACACAAAAAGTGCCATATGGAATTATAGATAAAGAGCTATAGATCTGGGGAGATTACTTAGTCCAAGAAGAGAGAGGAGAAAACTGAAGGGAGACAGGTTATGTGACTTTTACAAGATCACACAGTTATGCCAGATGAAAAACAAGAAATCAAACTCAAGTCCTCTGATTCTACACTGAACATGCTTTACATTGGCCCATATACAAAATCAGAAGTAACTAGATATTTCTAGTAAGTATGACAACTAGATTAACTCAAAGGCTATTCCAAATCAGTCAACTAGTCAACAAGAATTTATTAAGCACAGCAAAAAATCAATCCCTGTCCTCAAGGAGAGTACATTCTAATGGTCTAGCTTTTCCTAAGGAAATAACCTTTCAACACACAGTTATCAAGGTGACTTGAATGAACTATCACTGTTCATAAAGAAAGACAAATCATATCTTATAGAAGAATACATGTGTGTGTACTCTAAAATAAGATTTTACATATGAAAATTACACATTTGTTAAATATTTGACATTTTGAAAGTTTTTCTAAGTTCCAAAATGTTTAAGGACTATAATCTAAAAATCTTAATAACTAAATGAATAATATTAATGAATTTAATCAAATTAATAAAAATTATTAAAGAGTCTGTAATAATTACTCATTGTCATGTAGAATGACTATCTTTCCACAATTAATGTTTTTAATGAGAGTGGAGGAGTTAATGTGAAACAGAAATAAACATACAGGCATCCTGAGAAAATATTAGTCCTAAATCACCCACAATAATGTAAATGGCCTTATTGTTTTGGTCTACGGAAAGGCTGAATATATGTAACTCTGAGAATAACAATGAATATAATTTTAGTTCAACTCAAAGTACCTGTCTACCACATAAGTGGGTTCCATTTACTGTTTAAACAACTTACATTTGACAGAATTTGGAGTTTTTCTTTCCCACTTGTAATTTTAATACTGAAAGAAAGAGATAGATAAAACTCAGTCATTTCACCATTAAGGTTAATAAGTATTTAAAATGACATTAAATTAAAAAGTAGTAACCATGAAAAATATATGACTGTGTACTATGATAATTCATTTTTAAAACCAATAACATCAAAATTAAAATCAATTACAAAGGAGAGAATATAGTATTTTAAAAAGAAAATCCACATCCCTTTTGTGATGATTGAAATAATGTGCTTAAAAGAAGTATTTCACTTTGACCATCATTAGAAACAATACATACCTTTGCATTCTTTTGGATTAATTACAGGGCAAGGTTTTGAGGACAGCAAATAGCTTTGGCTTGCAGAATAGTGTTTGCATCCTGCTAACACAATCATAAATGAATGCTATAAAATGCACATATATATATATATATATATATATATATATATATATTAAGATTGAATCTGTATCATAACACACTAATTACAATGCCTGCTCCCTTTCTCATAAAAGACTATATTCCAAATATCCATGATCAGTTAATGCAATTAATTTCCTTTACTTATTTGCTATATATTTTTTTAATTAAAGCATTCTATAGCTCATTTATGTAATGAAATACTCAGGTCAGTCATTCTACTTAGGAGAAATTCATAGTCTCTGAAAGAAATGCCAGTTCTGAAAGAAATGTTAAGGGGTAATGGGGATTTTAATAAAAAATGGAAACGCATCAAAGACCAGTAGTTAGCTACATTCTCTTAGGTAACTGATGTTCAAAGTCACCTAAAGAAGAAACCCCTTGTTGTTACTGTGGGTTGTACAGTTAAAATGGTGTATGCTAACAAACTTTTAATCTGTTTACAAGCCTGAGAATCTAAACTACTGGATACCATTTTAATTCAACCTTGAAATATAATAATTTTCAGTATAATTACAAAATCTTAAATACTAATCTAGAATATTCCCCCAAAATGTTTAAAATATGGTGCTTCCTTCAAAGTATAGATAAAGGGTGTGTTTGGGTTTTTTTTTGGGGAGGGTGTGCGTGTGCATGTGTGTGTGTGTGTGTAAGAGATTACCAGATGACCTGCCTTAAGGATTTTAAGATTATGTTTGTGATTATTTAATCAATGACATTTTTCAACAGTTGTAATTTCAGCTCATGAAATATTAATGCCAAAAGTTGCACTGGGGATTTGGTAAATATGATATCCTTCTGCTAAGTCAAAGATTCTAACAATTCAAATGAAGAAGAAATGAAAAATTAGTTGAAAATTCAAACAAAATGAAAATCAAGAGCTTTCTTTTATGCTTGTTGCTGATGACTTCATGAAAAAATAGTTTCCCATGATACAATCAAAAAGTTAGTATGACTGATATTTAATTTTACTATGAGAATTATGATGTCATAAAAATGAGACCCACATTAAATTTGGATATTTTTGTATTAGCAGGTCCATTTATTAATAATGACTATGGTGTTATATATTTCTATGATAATCCACATATAATATCCTTCCTCAGAATGACATGACCAAAGACATTTGTAATTATATTTACTTCTGAAAGATTATGGTTTATAGTTAAAACAAGAGAGGCATCCTGTCATTTTCCAAACCCGTTAAATGTGACAGAATCTATTTTTCTGCCAACTTGTGAGGACCAGGCAGAGAGCAAATTTGCTGTGGTCAGCTAAGTGTAACCACTGAGCAGGAAAGTGAATTTAATAATGCATTATTGTTCTTCACTGAAGGTGAACTGTTACAGTGCCTTTGTTATAGCAGACTTTGCCTCTGCTTGAATTTCCAGATGCTGTGTAGATTACCTGATTAAAATCTCTAATGCGTGATAAAATGTACCAGGTACAATTTTTACACAAATGCATCCAGTTTTGAAGACTGGGACAGTAAAGCTAATTGGAATATTTGCTACTGCATTGTTGCCTACATGCATTTTTACAAATCGACATTTATTCTAAAGCAGAGAGAATAAATGATTAAGTAATTAAAAATTCACAAAGCTTATAAATACAACTTGGCTTTTCTGGTGACACCATGAGAACAAATATCAAATGCCTTATGAGGCAATTTAGGATTGATCAATTTTTCTGTTTTTACTTTGCGGGAAAAGATTTTTAGTGCTGATCAAAATTGAAAAGGGAAGTAAAGGAGAACACTTTTCAAGTTTTGTTATGACTATTATTTTCATGCCCTTCTCTTTCCCACTCCTCTCATCTACTTTCAATCATTTATAAAGGCAAACATTCATTCATTTTGAGTATTTACAAATTTTTATCCAACAACTGCTTAAAACAGTTCTCAGTGGAGAAGGGAGAACACACTGCCTATTTTTACTATACTTTGCCTAGGCATAGTTTATCAGAAATCTTCAAAGAGAACAACGTCTCAAATAAGTCCAATCTGAGAAAGTTAGAAGATGAATGTAAACTTTAGTAATAGCAAAACATTATGAACTCCTAATTCCTATATTTAGAGGGCTGGCCTGAGATTTCTGTCTTTAGTACATTGTGAAAGGGCTGTTTAATGTATGGGAAGCTTTAACCCTTATCTTACTTGTAGTTTTGTCACTGTGAGGTTGGAAAACAAAACAGTTGTTTCCTGTCCAGTGCTTTCTCAAAGATCTCTCTGCATCAGAGTGAACTAGTAGAAGTGGAGATTCTATGGAATCTCGGACTGAAAGGGCACATTCCATCTAATCTGTGATTGTCACTGCTGAACTTTATGTTAAGGAGGCTTTGAAAAGCATTTCCTTGACTATCTGGGGTATTCGCTGATGAATATCACTGTGGGTGATAGAACAAGGGAGCTCCAGACTTTGAAGAGAAGCAGGAGTCACATAAGACAAAACAAAGCACAGCAAGAACAAGAAGAAAATGAACAAGTGTCAGGATGGTCGCATTCATGTTTTCATAGAATAAAGATAGGGAATGAACTTGTGATTTCATTGGATAGCACAAGCTCCTACCAATGCAGCTTGTTGCCTTCTGGGAGATATTTAACCTTAGAATGTTGCCTAGAATGCTTGAGAACTTAAAGTGACTTACATGAAATTATGCAGCTTTTTGTGTAAGAGATGGGACATGAACTCAGTAGTTAACTCCAAACTATAATTCTTAAAATGATGAATAGAAATAGATTCCAGAATCCTTGGAAAGCTATTTATTTTGACTTTCACCCTTCCTATTAATAACAAAAATAACATCCCAAACCAGCGAGTTTTGACTGAGGAATAAGCATATTACAGGATCAATATTTAAGCTGTTTTAACTACACCGCTTATATTTTCAAAAAATGCTTCTAATCATTGGATTATAAAGTAAATTATGATGAAACTGTAACTTTAAGGAATGAGAAAAGAATGTTCTCATAATTGGTAAATCAAGATTTCTAATTACCTCCCTAGTTAATTAAAACTCTTTAACTGCCCTCTCGATGTGACAATACTTTTTTCCTTGTTAAATGAAAGTATAAAGGATCAAGCAATATTCATCAAACAAGATTTATAATATGACTCCTCTAATTTGCTGTTTACTCCTCAGAAATTCCTGTGCTCTAGTTCAAAGCAGGTGCAGAACACTTGATGCTGTTGCATGAATGACTTACTTTTTAACTAGTCCTGGAGTATTTCCTGCATTTCCTTAAAATTCCAGAAACCACAGATTGAAAAAAGGAAATAGTCAGTTGGCTTCTTGACCACGACCTTGGTAGTGATACAAAAGGAGATTTCCAGAATAAGATGTTTGTTGCATGAAGGGTCAGGGACTCACCCCTGGAACCACATAGAAAGAGCTGAATATATTTAAATGGGTAGTTAATTATTGAAGGTCAGCATTAATTCATTCTTTTAAAAAATAGATGATATTTAAAGGGTAAAGTATATAGTTTAAGTTTACACACACACACACACACACACACACACACAACCACATACGTATTTGGATTCAGGTACCAAACTGATGAACATCAGTATCTTTACCTTTCTTTTTTTGCTTCTTTATCCTTTCCTCCCCATTAATATTCCCTAAGTTAACATTTTAAACAATAGCCACGTTCACTTTTTCTGGCATTTAGGGCAATCATTTAATAGTTCTGGTGTAATAATTGAAGTATGTGCATGTGGATGTCCATTTCCCTTTTCAGAACAGTAGAATAATAGATGGTAACTTAGTGGCAAGTGAATAACAATTTATGCCATTCATACTGAGCTATTAAATATTGGAGTAACATGTGAAATTAGTACTTTCTCCCTCAAGCACAGGAATTACTATAGGAATGACAGGCAATGAAAATATAAGTATATGTGTCTATTTCTTCCTCCCTCTTCCCACTCCCCATTTCTAGAGCTCTTAATACTATTTCTAGACTTTTGGCTTGCTCTGGCTTTTTAGCTGGTAAATTATATTCAGCTGATTTTTTTCCCTCTCCTACATTTTTGCTTTCTGACTAAGATGCCAACAAAAACAGACTTTTCCGAATTGAGTGCTGCAATTGTCTACCCTTGGGAAAGTTTTAGTTTTCAGGACAGACGTCACAGTTTCACTCTTGTAATAGAATAATACAATTCTGTACACCAATCCCATATAGTTGTTCCTGTCAAAGTAATCACCTTGAGAGGTTCTAACACTTATTCCATGCCTTAAGATATTTTTGGAGCTCATTTTTGAAATTGCTATCACAGTCTATGCCATATATGGCAAGGGTGACAAATCTGCTTCTTGGTATGCATTAAACTATTGCAAATAGCCAAAAGTCATTTATAGCAATGGCTGGCACAAAGGACAGGTGCTCAAGGAAGATATTAATATCTTTCCAATCAAAGATGATGAGTCACTAGAAGAACAAGATTGATTTTCTTGAGTAGTTTATAGACTGGTCTTGAAGATTCTCCCAAATGAGAAGTTCCAAAATTGGTTTGAACAATGGCACCATTGTTAGAAAAAAGGCATAGCTTCCCAAGAGTTCTCTTTGAAGGAAAACAACAGTCACTTTTAGATATGTTTAGCTATGTCTTGTGCAATATCTATTCCTTTCCTTTCTAGTATCACCTCTGTTGCATACCTAAACAACTGCTGTCATTAAAGACAGAAGAAAAACATGGTTGGGCAGTATGTGTGCATGTTGGAATAGCTCTTCAATATTGTGTATTGCTATAGAGTAAAATTTTGTGTGAAGCAAAATCTCCCTGTTTTGGATACTATCCATATAACCCCCTGCCCAAACTCTCTATTAAGTCATTTCATGATTTATAAGCTGGTTCTACTGGGTAGACTAAATCAGTTTAGACTAAATCTAACTCCTATATCTGGGGAGGGAATAGCCATTTCAGGAAATTTATTGAGTATATATTTGATCTTCATAGGCTTCCTTACTTCCATACTTTAAAATATTAGTGATTTCAATAGTGTACTTTGTCCACAAAAACAGATCATGACCCCTTGATATCTCAAAAGATATGTGTGTGCACGCACATGTATGTATGCATGTATATATATATATATATATATATATATATATATATATATGTGTGTGTGTATGCTTACATACATATATACACATACACAGAGATATGTGCAAATCTATATACATATGTATGTGTGCATATATTTTATACCATGTATATATTTCAGATACAGTTTGTGTGTGTGTGTGTGTGTGTGTGTGTGTGTGTGTGTGTGTGTGTGTGTGTACATTTCATAGCTAGTCTATTCTTTGGATGACATAGCCCATTTCCAGTCCCATACTTAAAGCCTTGCCAGCCTGCTAGGACCTCTCATAGCTGTTGTTCTTCCGATGTAGCTTTTGAGATCTCAAGACCACCTTGATGCCACATTGAGGAATCAAAATAATATTTTGGTGGAGATTTCCTAATCTTAAAAATTAATTTTCTGACTGACCCTTGGTCCCTTGTGCAAAATAAAATCATAGGGAAATTAAAACAATCCAAGGAAATGTATTTACTAATTGGGCTATAATTAGGAACAAAAGGCTTTTCTTTAAACAATCAACTTTAGAAAGAGAAGTCTAAAGTTGTGCACAATTCATGAATTCGATAATTGTTTTTTTTTCTTTTTTTTCTCTTGGAATTGGATCATTGCCTAGCATCTGTTCTTTAACTGTGATGCACGAGTGTGCGTGTGTGTGTGTGTGTGTGTGTGTGTGTGTGTGTGTGTGTTCTAGTTAAAGTCCACAACTGAGTAATGTGGACATTAGTCAGAAGAGCTTCTATACTAACCAGCGCAGGTGGCCAAGGATTAAATAAAAGGAAAATATATATCCCTAAGTATAATGTATAGAATATCATTGCTTGAAAAGACCATAGAGATGATCCAGTAAATAACTCTTCTCACCCTACATTTTTCACATGGAGATAGCACCAAGGAAATTAAATGACATGTCTTATGTCATTTGGAGAGTATAGAACGTGAACCCAGGTGCCCCGATTTTTGGGCCGTGGCTTATTTTTCCCCTACTGGATCTATTTTTGAAGGACATACATACATACCTGCAAATATAGAGATAGCTAACCACCTAGATATAAGAATTGGACCTATAATTTCACTCATATAATAAAGTACTTGGTGAAAAAACTCCCTCTTCCAATACAGGTGGGCATTGTCTCCACAATTTATACTTTTAGAGAGTTGGCTAGGGCACTGAGAGGTTAAATCCTTGTTCAGTATTATATAATCAGCATCTATCAAAGATAAGACTTAATCCCAGTACTTCTTGGCTTTAAAACTAGATTTCTATCCACTCTGCTATGCTGACTCCCGCAGATATCAATAGAGATATAGATACCCATTGTACAGAATAGCATAAATAGATGGAGATTGACAAAATTTTGCGAAATTGAAGGGAGGAGAGATCTGTTCATCTATAAAATTAACCTTCCTAATAACTAGCTTTTCTTTTTGGGAAGTCCTTCCCATTTCCTAAACTGGAACAGCAACTTTCGAAAACAAAATTAGCTAGTACCTGCCGATTGTAATTTGAATAACTTTACTGAGGAATAACTTTAAACTATGGCATTTTAAGCCATTATCCATTAGTGTATGTACTATGTATGTGTGTATGTAGTATGTATGTATGTATATTCAATAAGAGTACAGAACACCTTTCGCTTTTCCTGATGCCATACCTTCACTGTATTCAGTTGCCAAAGGGATAGTATCTGCCTTATCAGCACCAATATAGCTTCTTGGTGATACAGCAAAGCCATTAATCAATAAACCAGGTGTTCTTTTATATTAAAAAGTTTCAGCTTTTGTATGTTAGTTTTTCTTGTTAGGTTCATTGGGAAAATAACATTTTAAAATGAACCATCCTCAAACTAAGTAATTTTATAAGGATCAACATTTGTTAAACTTTAACTACAGTCATTATCTACTAGTATGAAGAGAGGCCCTAATCATACACACACACATACACAAATATACACACATGTATATACATATACTGCACACATGTATGTATATGCATATAGTATAAATAGCACTTAAATTTTTGTGTTGTAAAACCTTTCTTGTATACAATTATTTGCACTTATTTATCATGTGATCAATTTTTTAAACTAACAGAACCAAATTTTTACATTGAAGTAAAGACTATGGAATTCAAAATCATCACATTGAGAGGCACTTCTGATATTGTTATTGTTTATAGAATTTTGGTCACTGTTCTTTTGGAATGGTCTTCAGATCTCATAATCCAGCCAGTCCTATACACTCATTCGACTAATGAGGAAAGGGAGACCTGTGGAGGTTAAGGAACTTAGACAAACTCATGAAATGAGGAAGTGTCAGAGTGTAATTTAAATTGTAATTCCTTGACTATAGACCAAGTGTCCTTTCCATTGTATCATATTACAACATTAATTTTTAATGTTAGAGGTAGGATATTATCATCCCTTGAGGGTGGATACAATTTTTGGGAAATGACCAAAAGTCATTTGGAATAAATACTAGGGAATAAGGCCATTGATCAAGATGGGTGTACAATTTTTTGGTCAAAAACTGTTTCCCAGATAGATACTATGAGCCAAAACCTTGTCAGGGTAAAGAAACCAGGCATTTGGCTATAACTCACTTCTTTTGTGTAGCACCAACTCTCTCAAATGCTTCCAAATGTCTACAGAACAAGACTGACTGACTCTTTGACCTTGTGGAATGAATACTGGCTATCAATCTCATTACTTTATAGTGACATCTTTCACATAAATGTTTGTGATGTTTTTGTTGGGAACATTCAGAATATGGCTACAGAAAACTGAGTTCTTAATCTCATTTAAAGTTATAGCTCACATAAGAAACTCTCTTCAAGCCTTGAACTATGGTAAAAACAAATGATGCTAAATTATGTGCTGATCAGTTCTAGACGTACAACCAAATAATGCGTGTCATAGACGATAACAATCTAATTAATTAGTGTTTTCCTGCACTACTAAGATCACTTAATTGATGCTTTATAGCCATCTCTCCAAGAGAGATGTAGGTATTTTAAAAAGAAAAAAAAAACCCTTTACCACACAACAACACAAAACATGGACTTTTTTTCCCCCCTTTTCCATATTACCTTTGTATTTAACCACCACATACAAAATTCATTGTTCTTGAGCCCATGTGTCCTAGGCTACAGATAATGGGTCAGCTGGTTTACTTCATTGTCATGGTATTTACAATTTCAATAGCTATCTGGGGCTCCTTCCCCATGTGATCTTTGCGTCAATTCCCTTTCATCCTTTACTTCAAACCCACCCCCTATTTTGGAAAAGGACATACATTTGTCTAAAATCCAAACAGCATTATTTGTATTGAAAGTCTTTCTTAACAGTAGGAACAGAACCCAAGACACCATCTGTTTGGCTTGAATGAGTGTATTTAGTGCTGGTCTTAAAACTTTTTTTTTTCTTCCCACTAAAGATCTTCATTAAAACATCATAGTAACGAGAAATCAGATATAGCATTTGGTTTAATTTTATTCTATTCATATTATTCTCAATTCAGAATTTGGAATTCTGATTCACATGCACATGCATACACACAAGTATCATTTCTTCAATTAACCTTAACTCTCAATAGCAGATTTATAAGATCCTTAAAGAATCAAAACACCCTATGTCTTGTATTTTTGAAATGTAGATGCACTTCCTTCATTTTTCTTCCTCATAACAGCAGTTCCTGATTGACCTTTGTTGCTACTAAACAAAATTCACACCCCAGAACTCTTATAATAAACTCTAGTAATTAACTTGTTCTGTTTATTAACTTCAGCCTGATATCAAATGACAATCCCAAATAACTGACAAAGAATAGGACCACTTACTTTTGCTAGAATATTTTAATTGTAAGTTAAAAAAAATGGAAAGACTTTAAAAAAATGTCTGGTGTTTCCATTATCATCATTGATATACTATGTATTCGTCTTCCATTTGTATATGATATGTTTAGCTCACCATCACAAAAGTCAACAATAATAAAAATGTAAATTACCATCAAAAGCTTGCCTGGCACTGAAAGAACATTTCAAAAGATGGTTTATCAGTTGTTCATTTTTCCCTGTCAGATGTTGAAATCTTTTACTTTCCTTATATTGCAAAGAAATTCAGGTCTACTGATAGTGTCTACTTGTAGCTAAGCTGTGAAAAAGTCAAATTTCATTTTGTAAAGGCAGTTATCATGAAGAGTGCTGCAGGGCTAGATTATTGGTCCTTATTTAGCAGGCCCAAAGATAAGATGTCTAATTTCCTGACCAAGCCTTTGGTATGTTTGTGTGTGTGTGTGGGGGGGGGGGTCTTACTGAAACATACTCAATACAAGTAGAAAGTATCTACTCTAGTTCAAAATTCTTTTATGCTGGGTACTGATATGCCAAAACTAAAACAAAACAACAACAAAAACCTTAGTGTTTTTGAACTTTGCTATTATGCTTTTAAAAGAAACAATTTGTTGTCCTAATGTAGAACACTAAAAAGAATCTCAAAAAAAAAAGGAATTTAAGTTATGGATTATTTAAATTAGTGACCCAAATTTCATATGAAGAGGTGACTATTGTATTTACACTTGGCAGGATTAAAAGTAAAGTTTCCATACTGTTTTAAAAGCTTGAGATTTTTTCATGCTTAGAATTACATATTCTGCCAAAAAAAAAAACAAATAAATTAATAGTTAGTGGTGTGGAGTATTCTTTTTTTATTATTATTATTTAGAAGGAAACTAACTTTGCCACCATCTTTTAGCAGCTTTATGATACATTTTCAGCTATAAAGAAAAGGATAAGTACTTATAATATTTTCTCCTCTCCATTCCCCACATCTTTAGATATAAGTGGTAGAAAACTGAGAATAAGGAAGGGACATCCATTTCATGTTAAAAAGAAATTAAGGGGAAATTCTTTTAAAAGATTTTATAAAAGATGGTTTGGAAGCTTTCTATCAGTTGCAGATTCTACTAGATTCTGTTGGTCACTTGCTTTTGTACTGCCCCATGGATGAGAGTATATTAGACAATGTGAGTGAAAATATAAAATGGCTTTAATTATAGAGCTAGAAAACATGAAATGCACTGTCTCTGTTGGGTAGATATAGCACTAAAACAAATTTCCTTTTATTTTCTTTGAATCTGCTTTTTTTTTGTCTGCTTGTCAATAAACAACATTTGGCAGGTAGGAAACATCATTCAAGCTATCAAAGGGTAAATGCAAAATCGTATCTTTGATAATTAGGGTTTCTGTTGATTTCTTTACAAGTTAGATAAAGAGACTGATCTAAATATATAGTAATATGAGGAGTTAAGAATGTTGATGCTACTAGAGTGCTAAATTTCGTAGTTCATTAGGACTTCTGATATTGTTTATTTAGCCATATCACTTTTCATAAAGCTTTGCTTTTTGTATTACTCTGAATGAATCAATAAATCAAGAGCTATTAATTGATTGGGAACCTTTTCTTTACAATGCACTATGTTAGGTACTGTGAACAAATCAGATCTTTTATTTTCCATTCAGTTCTTTTCAACTTTCATTTTATTTCTTCCATCAATAGCCTAAGATGTTCATAATTAACTAGAATGAGTGTTAAATTTATTGGTTTTTATTTTTATAAAGATTGTCCAATTAGTTTTTTGCTGACATGGAAGCAATCTTTTCCAAACTGTTTTTGGTGGAATGCTTAAAAACATAAATAATGGTTATTAAAACATATGAATATGAGCATCCTCTTGATGACTGCAACTGGTTTTTTTTAGGCAATTGGGGTTAAGTGACTTGCCCAGGGTCACACAGCTAGTAAGTGTTAAGTGTTTTGGTCTGAGGCCAGATTTGAACTCAGGTCCTCCTGACTTCAGGGCCAGCGCTCTATCCACTGTGCCACCTAGCTGCCCCCTGAATGCAAGTTTTAAAAAATAATTTTTCTTTTTCCAATGTTTCTAAACTGAAACTATTTAATGAAATAGAAAAAAAACAATTTCCCCAAATACCAATTAAAGTTTATTTTTAAACATCTTTTTAATTACTATTTATTATTTATTCATTATTATTTATTCCCATTTATTATTCCCATTTTACAGATGAGAGAAGTAAGGCTCAATGTCAAACATGCTTTTATCTCTACCACATATCTTCTGGAAAATTCACCTTCATCATGCTCATTTTGTACAAAAGTTAGTGGAGCTCAAATTTAGATATTTTGTCTTATCAGTTTGAATGTTTCAATTATTAACTATTCCCCTTTCCATTTTTTGAAGGAGTAGCTTTAATTTTGTGTTATAAACTAAGCTTTAGCCTTCCAGGTAGCACATCATTTTATTGTCTCACCTGAGATTGTGGCATTGTGAGAGTTTAAGTGATGTTTATATCCCATAATAAGTATACCTCTTATTTTCTCCATTTTCTTTACTTTTTTCATTTAAGGAAAAAAAAAACTTGTTATAATGTTCACAAATATTATGTCCTTAGGAAAATATAGTGCTTTGATTTATCTGTAGTGCTACTGACATTTCCAAATAGAGCAAGGGAATTCATGTATTACATAATCAAATATTCATAATATGACATATTTAATAAAATATGAAGTCTAAATGAGGAATACACATATCTAGGCTTTAAAGCTGACTAAAAAGTGAGTACTTCTTTGTATCGAAAACATTTCATTTCTAGCAGTGGGTTGATGTTTGTTATCTGGACTTTTCTGCTTTCCTTAAGGAGTAACCTTTCCAGTTTCATGGTAAAATTTTCTGTGCTAATTGGTTGGCATTGTGGTCCATCAGGAATGGTACCATACTTGGCAGAAGGCAACCATACAAATCTTGGCTATCCCATTTACTACCAAGTTCCTCAGAAAAAGACATGGCCAAATAAACAATGCAAATATTATTATATTATTATTGAATAATCATTTTCTTGAAAGTTTAGATGGGTTGAATGGAGGAATCTTTAAAAACTTCCTAAGAATTAGAGTTACCTAAAAGTGAAATGGACTGCCTCCAGAAATCATGAGTTTCCCCTTACTGGAGTTCTTCAAACAAAGGCAGCAGTAGCATTGGTTGGGCATGTTGCAGTGAAGACTGTTCTTAAATTGTGAATTGGATAAGATGGCCACTAGGGTCTCTTCCAAATCATAAGTTATCTGAATCTGTGGACCTCTCTGAAATACAGTGGCTTTTTCTCTAAAATCAGGGTAAAATGCTTTCATTAAGTACTTTATCTACTTCTGGCAAGAAAAGTCCTTTATAAACTAAAGCTACAGATAGACATGAATAAATGTTATTGGTGCTGTGTATGCTTTTCTAAGGGCTCACAAATTACTGGATTTTATTTCAAGATCAAGTGATAAAGATATCACATATTAAAAGAAACCTGAAACATACAAACAGAATAGCAAAAGTTTAGAAATTCTCTCCCTTCCTATTTAATGAAATATAGTTACTATAAGTAGGTGAAGAACTATTATACATACACCATCATTTACCTCCTTTCTTCTATTCTCTGGCCTTCTCAATATGTCTTCCACATGGCTGCCAAAACAGCCTCCCTGAAGCAGTGTTGCAAACTGGATAAAGGATCAATTCAGGACTCAGAAAGACTTGGGTTCAAGTCCTTCCTCTGACATATAGTACCTGGGTGACTGTAAGCAAGTCATTTTACTCAGTGTCCCAGAAGACCCTCTAAGAACATGAGTTTTAGCTGCTAATCTGTATTCCTGGAGGGAGTTACCACACTGGGATGCCCCTATACTAATGAAATCACAGGTCAACACCAATATAATACTGTCTTTCAGGGACTCTATATTCTAGCTGACCTTATCTTTGAACTTGATGCTCTTTTTTCTCCTTCATTGAATTTCATAGACCATAGTCACCATGTCTGGATGGATGGTGATCCTTCCATGTCTGACACACATAATCCAAATCTTCTTTCAAGGCACAGTTCAGGTTCTAACTCCATGAAGTGTTTCCTGATTTCCTTTAGTTATTATGCTTTATCCCACTTTAATATTCCTTGTACTTTAGTTATTATGCTTTATTCCTCTTTAATATTCCTTGTACTAATTTGTATCCATGGTGTATCCCTCCAATCCAGGGATTCTTCACCTTTTTTCTGTCACAGATCCATTTGGCAATCTGTTGAAGACTATCAGCCCCTTCTCAGAATAATGATAAAATAGGTAGGATTACAAAGGAACCCAATTACATATAACTATAGGTATAATATATATGATTATATGTAACTATATAAGGATATAACTATTAAAACATTTTCAAAAAAGTTCACAAATCCCAGTATAAGAGCCCCTGCTCTAATAGAGAAATAACTGTTTAATACTAAGACTGGAAGGACATCTAGAAATCATGCTGCCCAAACCTCTCATTTACTTATAAGAAGACTGAGACTCAGAGAGGTTAAGTGATTTACCCAGTTAACACTGGGCAGGAAGTGGAACAATTGGAATTGAGGTTTTCTGACTCAATCTAGTTTGCCATATTCCTAGTGCCTAACTAAATGTCTTGAATTCATTAGATACATAAGTGTTTATTGAAATGAAACTAATTTAATATAATTGGATTAGAAATATTCTTATAAATGTTATAGTCATGTGTATTGTTGTTGATTACATATAGTTTAATGCCATTGATCTACCTATTTTTGTTGTTGACTTAATTTGGGATATCTGTTATGCTATTTAATATTTAAATATTGTTACCCCCCCCAGTTTTGTACATCTCCAAAATTGATATTATATCTTCATTTGTATCCAAATCATTGATAGAAAGATTGACTAGCCTAAGTATGGATATAGGGTGCTATTCTTCATCATCAGAGATGACTTTCCAGAGTGAAATGATCTATTTTGGCTTCCTCTTATTTCCATCTTGTCCATGAGGATATCATGAAAAATTTGTTAAATGCCTTGCTGAGATACACAAACACACACACATACAAACACACACACACACACACACATGCACACACACACATTTTGAGTATAAATTTTCATGCATCTAATACTCTAGTAACTGGATCTATTGCACTGTGGGGATTTTGTACGGTGGGAATTTTTTCCATATATGAGTTCTGTTAGGTGGTCACTGAAATGCTTTTCATCTCTAAGATTCTATGATTTTATAACTTAAATCTCTCTATATTATTGTGCATGAGCACATGCATGCACACATATATTTCATTTGGCTTGATTTTTCTTTTAGTTTGTCTATTTTATAAAGTTTTATGGATACTTTATATTTTTACAGCATTTCCCATGATGCCACTAAAATCCTTAAATATCCCTTGTAACAAAGAAAATCAGCTAAACAAGACTGACCAATAAAACAACCATATCTGACAGTGTCTGCACTATTGTCCAAATTGCAGTTCCATGCTGTCTACCACATGTAGCAGAGGGTCATTTTTTCATCTAGGGCCAAGAGTAGTCATTGCAATTAATCTGAGTTTGTAGAGGTCTTGCTTTCTTTTTTCACAAAAATATTCTGGCTATCAGCATCACTTCTTTTTTTGTGTTCATGGGCTGTGAATTTTGCAATCTATTCTGCTTTGCAAATTATTTTTTATGCAGTAATCTAAACTTTTTGTAATTAATCTCTTCCTCCTCAAAAAAAACTAAGGAAAAGGTGTGTCCAGCTTCAGTCTTTCAAAATCTTTCTCATTACCCATGATTACTCAAAGATTACAAATACTAGAAATAGATAAGGGAAGGGAAGAAAGGGAGGAAAAAAAGAATAAATGAATAGGAAAAAAGTTGGCTGATATCAATGTTTTGATTTTAGGCCTTTCTACAACTCCATTCATCAAACTCATCTTTATTGAGTGCCTACTAGATGGAGGGCGCTATGTTGAAAATATTGCTGAAGCTGCCAATGTCAGAAGCTTCAGATTGCTTTGATTATTATTTAAGAGAGTATAAAGATAGGGTGGTCAATGCTTGTTTCTAAGACTAATGTTCATTTATTCTTATTTCCTTTCTGGTAATTGTGACAGATTTTATAAAATTCTACAAGAGGATTGAGGAAGCAGCCAAAAGGGCTTCTTTTCAATACAGATAATGCACATTTTTTTTCCTCTTCTTTCTCCTTTTTATTCCTTTCTCAAGTACTTTAGAGCTGAGATCATCTTTTTCTTTTGAATATTTTTTATGTTTTCCAATATAACACATTTGACTAATTCTAATGTTTTTTTAAAAATGAAAAATATTTTTTAAAGTTTTTTTCCAAATAGCTTAGAAAATCATTATTCTGAAAATATTACAGAAAATTATGAAGATTATACAATGAAAGAAAGCATGACAAACATTTTTCTTTGCAGTTCTACTAGTATGACTGGAGAATTGGTGTATAAAGGATACCAAGGACTTTTTCTTAGTTGTATTATGTCCTATCAGGGAAGAAAACACAATAAAACT